>NW_027437444.1:0-117571 GCF_964204645.1 Tubulanus polymorphus | reverse complement strand
CTTTTCCTGACGATTTGAGCTATTTTACGGATCGACTTTGTCATTTTTCAGTTACCGGGAAAATGTGATGAGAAAACGTCTTTTCTCTCGGAGAACGACGTTTTCGGGTCGAAATGTGCTTTTCCTGACGATTTGAACGCTTTTACGGATCGACTTTGTCATTTTTCCGATACGGGGAAAATGTGATGAGAAAACGTCTTTTCTCGCGGAGAACGACGTTTTCGGGTCGAAATGTGCTTTTCCTGACGATTTGAGCTCTTTTCCGGATCGACTTTGTCATTTTTCCGATACGGGGAAAATGTGATGAGAAAACGTCTTTTCTCGCGGACAACGACGATTTCGGATCGAAATGTGCTTTTCCTGACGATTTGAGCTATTTTACGGATCGACTTTGTCATTTTTCAGTTACGGGGTAATATGTGATGAGAAAACGTCTTTTCTCGCGGGGAACGACGTTTTCGGGTCGAAATGTGCTTTTCCTGACGATTTGAACGCTTTTACGGATCGACTTTGTCATTTTTCCGATACGGGGAAAATGTGATGAGAAAACGTCTTTTCTCGCGGAGAACGACGTTTTCGGGTCGAAATGTGCTTTTCCTGACGAGTTGAGCTATTTTACGGATCGACTTTGTCATTTTCAGTTACGGGGAAAATGTGATGAGAAAACGTCTTTTCTCTCGGAGAACGACGTTTTCGGATCGAAATGTGCTTTTCCTGACGATTTGAGCTATTTTACGGGACCTTGCTTGTATCATTTATTCCCCTGATGGTTAAATTTTGGTTTCGTCTTTGTAAATTGAATCCCGCCTCATTAGTGTATAAATCCTATCTGGACTGTGTGCAAAGTATGGACACACTCCCAAATTGGTGTTCTGGAATTTTTTCAATACTAAAATCATTTGACCTTCATGGTGTTTGGTCTAATCATGGCTCCAACCACCCCAATAAAATTATCAAGCTGCTCCAGTCTAAAATGTATCTCTTTTATTCTTCTTCGTGGCTATTTCAAATAAACGACAGTAATTCCAACCCCAAATTAAGGACTTATAAACTTTTTAAAAAACGCTTTGAACTAGAAAAATATATTATTTCGAACTCTTTCCTTAAAAGACGCGAATTTTCCAAACTGCGTCTCGGTTCCCATCGGCTTAGAATCGAGACGGGGCGTCACTGTCGTCCATTTTTACCAGCCAATGAGAGATTTTGCCTCTACTGTACTGTAAATAAAGTCGTTGAGGACGAATCCCACTTTTTACTCGAGTGTCCCTCGCTTCATCCTGCCAGAGTCTCCATTTTATCCTCACTTGTATGTTTCACAGAGTTTGAGTCTTTTTGTGTTTTCGATAAATTCCTATTTTTGATGTCCTATAACAACGGAGACTATGAAATTGCCAGCCTTATGTGTAACCTAGTTAACTCTTTATTTGCCCTCCGTTCAACACTTTGATTCTTTTATATTATATTCACTTGATTGTATCGCCACCTAGTTTCCTTGCTGTAATATTATATTTTGTTTTACGTTTAACATATTTTATTTGTAAATATTCTCTATTCCTATGTTATCCATTATAAAAGCGATTTTAAATGTATGTCCACTCTTGTACTGTTTTCCCTGTGTCTTGATGTTAATATTTTATTGCTTGTCATTTCCTATGTAACTTGTGTATTATATGGAGCAATAAAATTAAAGTTCAAGTTCAAGTTCAAGTTCAAGTTGTCATTTTTCCGATACGGGGAAATGTGATGAGAAAACGTCTTTTCTCGCGGAGAACGACGTTTTCGGGTCGAAATGTGCTTTTCCTGACGATTTGAGCTCTTTTACGGATCGACTTTGTCATTTTTCCGATATGGGGAAAATGTGATGAGAAAAAGTCTTTTCTCGCGCAGAACGACGTTTTCGGGTCGAAATGTGCTTTCCCTGACGATTTGAACGATTTTACGGATCGACTTTGTCAGTATTCCGATACGGGGAAATGTGATGAGCAAACGTCTTTCTCGCGGAGAACGACGTTTTCGGTCGAAATGTGCTTTTCCTGACGATTTGAACGCTTCTACGGATAGACTTTGTCATTTTTCCGATACGGGGAAAATGTTACGAGAAAACGTCTTTTCTCGCGGACAACGACGATTTCGGATCGAAATGTGCTTTTCCTGACGATTTGAGCTATTTTACGGATCGACACTGTCATTTTTCAGTTACGGGGAAAATGTGATGAGAAAACGTCTTTTCTCTCGGAGAACGACGTTTTCGGGTCGAAATGTACTTTTCCTGACGATTTGAACGCTTTTACGGATCGACTTTGTCATTTTTCCGATACGGGGAAAATGTGATGAGAAAACGTCTTTTCTCGCGGAGAACGACGTTTTCGGGTCGAAATGTGCTTTTCCTGACGATTTGAACGCTTTTACGGATCGACTTTGTCATTTTTCCGATACGGGGAAAATGTGATGAGAAAACGTGTTTTCTCGCGGAGAACGACGTTTTCGGGTCGAAATGTGCTTTTCCTGACGATTTGAGCTATTTTACGGATCGACTTTGTCATTTTTCAGTTACGGGGAAAATGTGATGAGAAAACGTCTTTTCTCGCGGAGAACGACGTTTTCGGGTCGAAATGTGCTTTTCCTGACGATTTGAGCTCTTTTACGGATCGACTTTGTCATTTTTCAGTTACGGGGAAAATGTGATGAGAAAACGTTTTTTATCTCGGAGAACGACGTTTTCGGGTCGAAATGTGCTTTTCCTGACGATTTGAACGCTTTTACGGATCGACTTTGTCATTTTTCCGATACGGGGAAAATGTGATGAGAAAACGTGTTTTCTCGCGGAGAACGACGTTTTCGGGTCGAAATGTGCTTTTCCTGACGATTTGAACGCTTCTACGGATAGACTTTGTCATTTTTCCGATACGGGGAAAATGTGATGAGAAAACGTCTTTTCTCGCGGAGAACGACGTTTTCGGGTCGAAATGTGCTTTTCCTGACGATTTGAATGCTTTTACGGATCGACTTTGTCATTTTTCCGATACGGGGAAATGTGATGAGAAAACGTCTTTTCTCGCGGAGAACGACGTTTTCGGGTCGAAATGTGCTTTTCCTGACGATTTGAGCTCTTTTACGGATCGACTTTGTCATTTTTCCGATATGGGGAAAATGTGATGAGGAAACGTCTTTTCTCGCGGAGAACGACGTTTTCGGGTCGAAATGTGCTTTTCCTGACGATTTGAGCTCTTTTACGGATCGACTTTGTCATTTTTCCGATACGGGGAAAATGTGATGAGGAAACGTCTTTTCTCGCGGAGAACGACGTTTTCGGGTGGAAATGTGCTTTTCCTGACGATTTGAGCTCTTTTACGGATCGACTTTGTCATTTTTCCGATACGGGGAAAATGTTACGAGAAAACGTCTTTTCTCGCGGACAACGACGATTTCGGATCGAAATGTGCTTTTCCTGACGATTTGAGCTATTTTACGGATCGACTTTGTCATTTTTCAGTTACGGGGAAAATGTGATGAGAAAACGTCTTTTCTCTCGGAGAACGACGTTTTCGGGTCGAAATGTGCTTTTCCTGACGATTTGAACGCTTTTACGGATCGACTTTGTCATTTTTCCGATACGGGGAAAATGTGATGAGAAAACGTCTTTTCTCGCGGAGAACGACGTTTTCGGGTCGAAATGTGCTTTTCCTGACGATTTGAGCTCTTTTACGGATCGACTTTGTCATTTTTCCGATACGGGGAAAATGTGATGAGAAAACGTCTTTTCTCGCGACAACGACGTTTTCGGGTCGAAATGTGCTTTTCCTGACGATTTGAGCTCTTTTACGGATCGACTTTGTCATTTTTCCGATACGGGGAAAATGTGATGAGAAAACGTCTTTTCTCGCGGACAACGACGATTTCGGATCGAAATGTGCTTTTCCTGACGATTTGAGCTATTTTACGGATCGACTTTGTCATTTTTCAGTTACGGGGTAATATGTGATGAGAAAACGTCTTTTCTCGCGGGGAACGACGTTTTCGGGTCGAAATGTGCTTTTCCTGACGATTTGAACGCTTTTACGGATCGACTTTGTCATTTTTCCGATACGGGGAAAATGTGATGAGAAAACGTCTTTTCTCGCGGAGAACGACGTTTTCGGGTCGAAATGTGCTTTTCCTGACGAGTTGAGCTATTTTACGGATCGACTTTGTCATTTTTCAGTTACGGGGAAAATGTGATGAGAAAACGTCTTTTCTCTCGGAGAACGACGTTTTCGGGTCGAAATGTGCTTTTCCTGACGATTTGAATGCTTTTACGGATCGACTTTGTCATTTTTCCGATACGGGGAAATGTGATGAGAAAACGTCTTTTCTCGCGGTGAACGACGTTTTCGGTCGAAATGTGCTTTTCCTGACGAGTTGAGCTATTTTACGGATCGACTTTGTCATTTTTCCGATACGGGGAAAATGTGATGAGAAAACGTCTTTTCTCGCGGTGAACGACGTTTTCGGGTCGAAATGTGCTTTTCCTGACGATTTGAATGCTTTTACGGATCGACTTTGTCATTTTTCCGATACGGGGAAATGTGATGAGAAAACGTCTTTTCTCGCGGAGAACGACGTTTTCGGGTCGAAATGTGCTTTTCCTGACGATTTGAGCTCTTTTACGGATCGACTTTGTCATTTTTCAGTTACGGGGAAAATGTGATGAGAACGACGTTTTCGGGTCGAAATGTGCTTTTCCTGACGATTTGAACGCTTTTACGGATCGACTTTGTCATTTTTCAGTTACGGGGTAATATGTGATGAGAAAACGTCTTTTCTCGCGGGGAACGACGTTTTCGGGTCGAAATGTGCTTTTCCTGACGATTTGAACGCTTTTACGGATCGACTTTGTCATTTTTCCGATACGGGGAAAATGTGATGAGAAAACGTCTTTTCTCGCGGAGAACGACGTTTTCGGGTTGAAATGTGCTTTTCCTGACGAGTTGAGCTATTTTACGGATCGACTTTGTCATTTTCAGTTACGGGGAAAATGTGATGAGAAAACGTCTTTTCTCTCGGAGAACGACGTTTTCGGATCGAAATGTGCTTTTCCTGACGATTTGAGCTATTTTACGGACCCCTTGCTTGTATCATTTATTCCCCTGATGGTTAAATTTTGGTTTCGTCTTTGTAAATTGAATCCCGCCTCATTAGTGTATAAATCCTATCTGGACTGTGTGCAAAGTATGGACACACTCCCAAATTGGTGTTCTGGAATTTTTTCAATACTAAAATCATTTGACCTTCATGGTGTTTGGTCTAATCATGGCTCCAACCACCCCAATAAAATTATCAAGCTGCTCCAGTCTAAAATGTATCTCTTTTATTCTTCTTCGTGGCTATTTCAAATAAACGACAGTAATTCCAACCCCAAATTAAGGACTTATAAACTTTTTAAAAAACGCTTTGAACTAGAAAAATATATTATTTCGAACTCTTTCCTTAAAAGACGCGAATTTTCCAAACTGCGTCTCGGTTCCCATCGGCTTAGAATCGAGACGGGGCGTCACTGTCGTCCATTTTTACCAGCCAATGAGAGATTTTGCCTCTACTGTACTGTAAATAAAGTCGTTGAGGACGAATCCCACTTTTTACTCGAGTGTCCCTCGCTTCATCCTGCCAGAGTCTCCATTTTATCCTCACTTGTATGTTTCACAGAGTTTGAGTCTTTTTGTGTTTTCGATAAATTCCTATTTTTGATGTCCTATAACAACGGAGACTATGAAATTGCCAGCCTTATGTGTAACCTAGTTAACTCTTTATTTGCCCTCCGTTCAACACTTTGATTCTTTTATATTATATTCACTTGATTGTATCGCCACCTAGTTTCCTTGCTGTAATATTATATTTTGTTTTACGTTTAACATATTTTATTTGTAAATATTCTCTATTCCTATGTTATCCATTATAAAAGCGATTTTAAATGTATGTCCACTCTTGTACTGTTTTCCCTGTGTCTTGATGTTAATATTTTATTGCTTGTCATTTCCTATGTAACTTGGTATTATATGGAGCAATAAAATTAAAGTTCAAGTTCAAGTTCAAGTTCAAGTTGTCATTTTTCCGATACGGGGAAATGTGATGAGAAAACGTCTTTTCTCGCGGAGAACGACGTTTTCGGGTCGAAATGTGCTTTTCCTGACGATTTGAGCTCTTTTACGGATCGACTTTGTCATTTTTCCGATATGGGGAAAATGTGATGAGAAAAAGTCTTTTCTCGCGCAGAACGACGTTTTCGGGTCGAAATGTGCTTTCCCTGACGATTTGAACGATTTTACGGATCGACTTTGTCAGTATTCCGATACGGGGAAATGTGATGAGCAAACGTCTTTCTCGCGGAGAACGACGTTTTCGGGTCGAAATGTGCTTTTCCTGACGATTTGAACGCTTCTACGGATAGACTTTGTCATTTTTCCGATACGGGGAAAATGTTACGAGAAAACGTCTTTTCTCGCGGACAACGACGATTTCGGATCGAAATGTGCTTTTCCTGACGATTTGAGCTATTTTACGGATCGACACTGTCATTTTTCAGTTACGGGGAAAATGTGATGAGAAAACGTCTTTTCTCTCGGAGAACGACGTTTTCGGGTCGAAATGTACTTTTCCTGACGATTTGAACGCTTTTACGGATCGACTTTGTCATTTTTCCGATACGGGGAAAATGTGATGAGAAAACGTCTTTTCTCGCGGAGAACGACGTTTTCGGGTCGAAATGTGCTTTTCCTGACGATTTGAACGCTTTTACGGATCGACTTTGTCATTTTTCCGATACGGGGAAAATGTGATGAGAAAACGTGTTTTCTCGCGGAGAACGACGTTTTCGGGTCGAAATGTGCTTTTCCTGACGATTTGAGCTATTTTACGGATCGACTTTGTCATTTTTCAGTTACGGGGAAAATGTGATGAGAAAACGTCTTTTCTCGCGGAGAACGACGTTTTCGGGTCGAAATGTGCTTTTCCTGACGATTTGAGCTCTTTTACGGATCGACTTTGTCATTTTTCAGTTACGGGGAAAATGTGATGAGAAAACGTTTTTTATCTCGGAGAACGACGTTTTCGGGTCGAAATGTGCTTTTCCTGACGATTTGAACGCTTTTACGGATCGACTTTGTCATTTTTCCGATACGGGGAAAATGTGATGAGAAAACGTGTTTTCTCGCGGAGAACGACGTTTTCGGGTCGAAATGTGCTTTTCCTGACGATTTGAACGCTTCTACGGATAGACTTTGTCATTTTTCCGATACGGGGAAAATGTGATGAGAAAACGTCTTTTCTCGCGGAGAACGACGTTTTCGGGTCGAAATGTGCTTTTCCTGACGATTTGAATGCTTTTACGGATCGACTTTGTCATTTTTCCGATACGGGGAAATGTGATGAGAAAACGTCTTTTCTCGCGGAGAACGACGTTTTCGGGTCGAAATGTGCTTTTCCTGACGATTTGAGCTCTTTTACGGATCGACTTTGTCATTTTTCCGATATGGGGAAAATGTGATGAGGAAACGTCTTTTCTCGCGGAGAACGACGTTTTCGGGTCGAAATGTGCTTTTCCTGACGATTTGAGCTCTTTTACGGATCGACTTTGTCATTTTTCCGATACGGGGGAAAATGTGATGAGGAAACGTCTTTTCTCGCGGAGAACGACGTTTTCGGGTGGAAATGTGCTTTTCCTGACGATTTGAGCTCTTTTACGGATCGACTTTGTCATTTTTCCGATACGGGGAAAATGTTACGAGAAAACGTCTTTTCTCGCGGACAACGACGATTTCGGATCGAAATGTGCTTTTCCTGACGATTTGAGCTATTTTACGGATCGACTTTGTCATTTTTCAGTTACGGGGAAAATGTGATGAGAAAACGTCTTTTCTCTCGGAGAACGACGTTTTCGGGTCGAAATGTGCTTTTCCTGACGATTTGAACGCTTTTACGGATCGACTTTGTCATTTTTCCGATACGGGGAAAATGTGATGAGAAAACGTCTTTTCTCGCGGAGAACGACGTTTTCGGGTCGAAATGTGCTTTTCCTGACGATTTGAGCTCTTTTACGGATCGACTTTGTCATTTTTCCGATACGGGGAAAATGTGATGAGAAAACGTCTTTTCTCGCGGACAACGACGTTTTCGGGTCGAAATGTGCTTTTCCTGACGATTTGAGCTCTTTTACGGATCGACTTTGTCATTTTTCCGATACGGGGAAAATGTGATGAGAAAATGTCTTTTCTCGCGGACAACGACGATTTCGGATCGAAATGTGCTTTTCCTGACGATTTGAGCTATTTTACGGATCGACTTTGTCATTTTTCAGTTACGGGGTAATATGTGATGAGAAAACGTCTTTTCTCGCGGGGAACGACGTTTTCGGGTCGAAATGTGCTTTTCCTGACGATTTGAACGCTTTTACGGATCGACTTTGTCATTTTTCCGATACGGGGAAAATGTGATGAGAAAACGTCTTTTCTCGCGGAGAACGACGTTTTCGGGTCGAAATGTGCTTTTCCTGACGAGTTGAGCTATTTTACGGATCGACTTTGTCATTTTTCAGTTACGGGGAAAATGTGATGAGAAAACGTCTTTTCTCTCGGAGAACGATGTTTTCGGGTCGAAATGTGCTTTTCCTGACGATTTGAATGCTTTTACGGATCGACTTTGTCATTTTTCCGATACGGGGAAATGTGATGAGAAAACGTCTTTTCTCGCGGAGAACGACGTTTTCGGGTCGAAATGTGCTTTTCCTGACGATTTGAGCTCTTTTACGGATCGACTTTGTCATTTTTCCGATATGGGGAAAATGTGATTAGAAAAAGTCTTTTCTCGCGCAGAACGACGTTTTCGGGTCGAAATGTGCTTTCCCTGACGATTTGAACGATTTTACGGATCGACTTTGTCAGTATTCCGATACGGGGAAATGTGATGAGCAAACGTCTTTCTCGCGGAGAACGACGTTTTCGGGTCGAAATGTGCTTTTCCTGACGATTTGAACGCTTCTACGGATAGACTTTGTCATTTTTCCGATACGGGGAAAATGTTACGAGAAAACGTCTTTTCTCGCGGACAACGACGATTTCGGATCGAAATGTGCTTTTCCTGACGATTTGAGCTATTTTACGGATCGACTTTGTCATTTTTCAGTTACGGGGAAAATGTGATGAGAAAACGTGTTTTCTCGCGGAGAACGACGTTTTCGGGTCGAAATGTGCTTTTCCTGACGATTTGAGCTATTTTACGGATCGACTTTGTCATTTTTCAGTTACGGGGAAAATGTGATGAGAAAACGTCTTTTCTCGCGGAGAACGACGTTTTCGGGTCGAAATGTGCTTTTCCTGACGATTTGAGCTCTTTTACGGATCGACTTTGTCATTTTTCAGTTACGGGGAAAATGTGATGAGAAAACGTTTTTTATCTCGGAGAACGACGTTTTCGGGTCGAAATGTGCTTTTCCTGACGATTTGAGCTCTTTTACGGATCGACTTTGTCATTTTTCCGATATGGGGAAAATGTGATGAGGAAACGTCTTTTCTCGCGGAGAACGACGTTTTCGGGTCGAAATGTGCTTTTCCTGACGATTTGAGCTCTTTTACGGATCGACTTTGTCATTTTTCCGATACGGGGAAAATGTGATGAGGAAACGTCTTTTCTCGCGGAGAACGACGTTTTCGGGTGGAAATGTGCTTTTCCTGACGATTTGAGCTCTTTTACGGATCGACTTTGTCATTTTTCCGATACGGGGAAAATGTTACGAGAAAACGTCTTTTCTCGCGGACAACGACGATTTCGGATCGAAATGTGCTTTTCCTGACGATTTGAGCTATTTTACGGATCGACTTTGTCATTTTTCAGTTACGGGGAAAATGTGATGAGAAAACGTCTTTTCTCTCGGAGAACGACGTTTTCGGGTCGAAATGTGCTTTTCCTGACGATTTGAACGCTTTTACGGATCGACTTTGTCATTTTTCCGATACGGGGAAAATGTGATGAGAAAACGTCTTTTCTCGCGGAGAACGACGTTTTCGGGTCGAAATGTGCTTTTCCTGACGATTTGAGCTCTTTTACGGATCGACTTTGTCATTTTTCCGATACGGGGAAAATGTGATGAGAAAACGTCTTTTCTCGCGGACAACGACGTTTTCGGGTCGAAATGTGCTTTTCCTGACGATTTGAGCTCTTTTACGGATCGACTTTGTCATTTTTCCGATACGGGGAAAATGTGATGAGAAAACGTCTTTTCTCGCGGACAACGACGATTTCGGGTCGAAATGTGCTTTTCCTGACGATTTGAGCTCTTTTACGGATCGACTTTGTCATTTTTCCGATACGGGGAAAATGTGATGAGAAAACGTGTTTTCTCGCGGAGACCGACGTTTTCGGGTCGAAATGTGCTTTTCCTGACGATTTGAGCTCTTTTACGGATCGACTTTGTCATTTTTCAGTTACGGGGTAATATGTGATGAGAAAACGTCTTTTCTCGCGGAGAACGACGTTTTCGGGTCGAAATGTGCTTTTCCTGACGATTTGAACGCTTTTACGGATCGACTTTGTCATTTTTCCGATACGGGGAAAATGTGATGAGAAAACGTCTTTTCTCGCGGGGAACGACGTTTTCGGGTCGAAATGTGCTTTTCCTGACGATTTGAGCTTTTTTACGGATCGACTTTGTCATTTTTCAGTTACGGGGTAATATGTGATGAGAAAACGTCCTTTCTCGCGGAGAACGACGTTTTCGGGTCGAAATGTGCTTTTCCTGACGATTTGAACGCTTTTACGGATCGACTTTGTCATTTTTCCGATACGGGGAAAATGTGATGAGAAAACGTCTTTTCTCGCGGAGACCGACGTTTTCGGGTCGAAATGTGCTTTTCCTGACGATTTGAGCTCTTTTACGGATCGACTTTGTCATTTTTCAGTTACGGGGTAATATGTGATGAGAAAACGTCTTTTCTCTCGGAGAACGACGTTTTCGGGTCGAAATGTGCTTTTCCTGACGATTTGAACGCTTTTACGGATCGACTTTGTCATTTTTCCGATACGGGGAAAATGTGATGAGAAAACGTCTTTTCTCGCGGAGAACGACGTTTTCGGGTCGAAATGTGCTTTTCCTGACGATTTGAACGCTTTTACGGATCGACTTTGTCATTTTTCCGATACGGGGAAAATGTGATGAGAAAACGTGTTTTCTCGCGGAGAACGACGTTTTCGGGTCGAAATGTGCTTTTCCTGACGATTTGAGCTATTTTACGGATCGACTTTGTCATTTTTCAGTTACGGGGAAAATGTGATGAGAAAACGTCTTTTCTCGCGGAGAACGACGTTTTCGGGTCGAAATGTGCTTTTCCTGACGATTTGAGCTCTTTTACGGATCGACTTTGTCATTTTTCAGTTACGGGGAAAATGTGATGAGAAAACGTTTTTTATCTCGGAGAACGACGTTTTCGGGTCGAAATGTGCTTTTCCTGACGATTTGAACGCTTTTACGGATCGACTTTGTCATTTTTCCGATACGGGGAAAATGTGATGAGAAAACGTGTTTTCTCGCGGAGAACGACGTTTTCGGGTCGAAATGTGCTTTTCCTGACGATTTGAACGCTTCTACGGATAGACTTTGTCATTTTTCCGATACGGGGAAAATGTGATGAGAAAACGTCTTTTCTCGCGGAGAACGACGTTTTCGGGTCGAAATGTGCTTTTCCTGACGATTTGAGCTCTTTTACGGATCGACTTTGTCATTTTTCCGATACGGGGAAATGTGATGAGAAAACGTCTTTTCTCGCGGAGAACGACGTTTTCGGGTCGAAATGTGCTTTTCCTGACGATTTGAGCTATTTTACGGATCGACTTTGTCATTTTTCAGTTACGGGGAAAATGTGATGAGAAAACGTCTTTTCTCTCGGAGAACGACGTTTTCGGGTCGAAATGTGCTTTTCCTGACGATTTGAACGCTTTTACGGATCGACTTTGTCATTTTTCCGATACGGGGAAAATGTGATGAGAAAACGTCTTTTCTCGCGGAGAACGACGTTTTCGGGTCGAAATGTGCTTTTCCTGACGATTTGAGCTCTTTTACGGATCGACTTTGTCATTTTTCCGATACGGGGAAAATGTGATGAGAAAACGTGTTTTCTCGCGGAGACCGACGTTTTCGGGTCGAAATGTGCTTTTCCTGACGATTTGAGCGCTTCTACGGATCGACTTTGTCATTTTTCCGATACGGGGAAAATGTGATGAGAAAACGTGTTTTCTCGCGCTGAACGACGTTTTCGGGTCGAAATGTGCTTTTCCTGACGATTTGAACGCTTTTACGGATCGACTTTGTCATTTTTCCGATACGGGGAAAATGTGATGAGAAAACGTGTTTTCTCGCGGAGAACGACGTTTTCGGGTCGAAATGTGCTTTTCCTGACGATTTGAACGCTTCTACGGATAGACTTTGTCATTTTTCCGATACGGGGAAAATGTGATGAGAAAACGTCTTTTCTCGCGGAGAACGACGTTTTCGGGTCGAAATGTGCTTTTCCTGACGATTTGAGCTCTTTTACGGATCGACTTTGTCATTTTTCCGATATGGGGAAAATGTGATGAGGAAACGTCTTTTCTCGCGGAGAACGACGTTTTCGGGTCGAAATGTGCTTTTCCTGACGATTTGAGCTCTTTTACGGATCGACTTTGTCATTTTTCCGATATGGGGAAAATGTGATGAGGAAACGTCTTTTCTCGCGGAGAACGACGTTTTCGGGTCGAAATGTGCTTTTCCTGACGATTTGAGCTCTTTTACGGATCGACTTTGTCATTTTTCCGATACGGGGAAAATGTTACGAGAAAACGTCTTTTCTCGCGGACAACGACGATTTCGGATCGAATTGTGCTTTTCCTGACGATTTGAGCTATTTTACGGATCGACTTTGTCATTTTTCAGTTACGGGGAAAATGTGATGAGAAAACGTCTTTTCTCTCGGAGAACGACGTTTTCGGGTCGAAATGTGCTTTTCCTGACGATTTGAACGCTTTTACGGATCGACTTTGTCATTTTTCCGATACGGGGAAAATGTGATGAGAAAACGTCTTTTCTCGCGGAGAACGACGTTTTCGGGTCGAAATGTGCTTTTCCTGACGATTTGAGCTCTTTTACGGATCGACTTTGTCATTTTTCCGATACGGGGAAAATGTGATGAGAAAACGTGTTTTCTCGCGGAGAACGACGTTTTCGGGTCGAAATGTGCTTTTCCTGACGATTTGAGCTCTTTTACGGATCGACTTTGTCATTTTTCAGTTACGGGGTAATATGTGATGAGAAAACGTCTTTTCTCGCGGAGAACGACGTTTTCGGGTCGAAATGTGCTTTTCCTGACGATTTGAACGCTTTTACGGATCGACTTTGTCATTTTTCCGATACGGGGAAAATGTGATGAGAAAACGTCTTTTCTCGCGGGGAACGACGTTTTCGGGTCGAAATGTGCTTTTCCTGACGATTTGAGCTTTTTTACGGATCGACTTTGTCATTTTTCAGTTACGGGGTAATATGTGATGAGAAAACGTCCTTTCTCGCGGAGAACGACGTTTTCGGGTCGAAATGTGCTTTTCCTGACGATTTGAACGCTTTTACGGATCGACTTTGTCATTTTTCCGATACGGGGAAAATGTGATGAGAAAACGTCTTTTCTCGCGGAGACCGACGTTTTCGGGTCGAAATGTGCTTTTCCTGACGATTTGAGCTCTTTTACGGATCGACTTTGTCATTTTTCAGTTACGGGGTAATATGTGATGAGAAAACGTCTTTTCTCTCGGAGAACGACGTTTTCGGGTCGAAATGTGCTTTTCCTGACGATTTGAACGCTTTTACGGATCGACTTTGTCATTTTTCCGATACGGGGAAAATGTGATGAGAAAACGTCTTTTCTCGCGGAGAACGACGTTTTCGGGTCGAAATGTGCTTTTCCTGACGATTTGAACGCTTTTACGGATCGACTTTGTCATTTTTCCGATACGGGGAAAATGTGATGAGAAAACGTGTTTTCTCGCGGAGAACGACGTTTTCGGGTCGAAATGTGCTTTTCCTGACGATTTGAGCTATTTTACGGATCGACTTTGTCATTTTTCAGTTACGGGGAAAATGTGATGAGAAAACGTCTTTTCTCGCGGAGAACGACGTTTTCGGGTCGAAATGTGCTTTTCCTGACGATTTGAGCTCTTTTACGGATCGACTTTGTCATTTTTCAGTTACGGGGAAAATGTGATGAGAAAACGTTTTTTATCTCGGAGAACGACGTTTTCGGGTCGAAATGTGCTTTTCCTGACGATTTGAACGCTTTTACGGATCGACTTTGTCATTTTTCCGATACGGGGAAAATGTGATGAGAAAACGTGTTTTCTCGCGGAGAACGACGTTTTCGGGTCGAAATGTGCTTTTCCTGACGATTTGAACGCTTCTACGGATAGACTTTGTCATTTTTCCGATACGGGGAAAATGTGATGAGAAAACGTCTTTTCTCGCGGAGAACGACGTTTTCGGGTCGAAATGTGCTTTTCCTGACGATTTGAGCTCTTTTACGGATCGACTTTGTCATTTTTCCGATACGGGGAAATGTGATGAGAAAACGTCTTTTCTCGCGGAGAACGACGTTTTCGGGTCGAAATGTGCTTTTCCTGACGATTTGAGCTATTTTACGGATCGACTTTGTCATTTTTCAGTTACGGGGAAAATGTGATGAGAAAACGTCTTTTCTCTCGGAGAACGACGTTTTCGGGTCGAAATGTGCTTTTCCTGACGATTTGAACGCTTTTACGGATCGACTTTGTCATTTTTCCGATACGGGGAAAATGTGATGAGAAAACGTCTTTTCTCGCGGAGAACGACGTTTTCGGGTCGAAATGTGCTTTTCCTGACGATTTGAGCTCTTTTACGGATCGACTTTGTCATTTTTCCGATACGGGGAAAATGTGATGAGAAAACGTGTTTTCTCGCGGAGACCGACGTTTTCGGGTCGAAATGTGCTTTTCCTGACGATTTGAGCTCTTTTACGGATCGACTTTGTCATTTTTCAGTTACGGGGTAATATGTGATGAGAAAACGTCTTTTCTCGCGGAGAACGACGTTTTCGGGTCGAAATGTGCTTTTCCTGACGATTTTAACGCTTTTACGGATCGACTTTGTCATTTTTCCGATACGGGGAAAATGTGATGAGAAAACGTCTTTTCTCGCGGGGAACGACGTTTTCGGGTCGAAATGTGCTTTTCCTGACGATTTGAGCTTTTTTACGGATCGACTTTGTCATTTTTCAGTTACGGGGTAATATGTGATGAGAAAACGTCCTTTCTCGCGGAGAACGACGTTTTCGGGTCGAAATGTGCTTTTCCTGACGATTTGAACGCTTTTACGGATCGACTTTGTCATTTTTCCGATACGGGGAAAATGTGATGAGAAAACGTCTTTTCTCGCGGAGACCGACGTTTTCGGGTCGAAATGTGCTTTTCCTGACGATTTGAGCTCTTTTACGGATCGACTTTGTCATTTTTCAGTTACGGGGTAATATGTGATGAGAAAACGTCTTTTCTCTCGGAGAACGACGTTTTCGGGTCGAAATGTGCTTTTCCTGACGATTTGAACGCTTTTACGGATCGACTTTGTCATTTTTCCGATACGGGGAAAATGTGATGAGAAAACGTCTTTTCTCGCGGAGAACGACGTTTTCGGGTCGAAATGTGCTTTTCCTGACGATTTGAACGCTTTTACGGATCGACTTTGTCATTTTTCCGATACGGGGAAAATGTGATGAGAAAACGTGTTTTCTCGCGGAGAACGACGTTTTCGGGTCGAAATGTGCTTTTCCTGACGATTTGAGCTATTTTACGGATCGACTTTGTCATTTTTCAGTTACGGGGAAAATGTGATGAGAAAACGTCTTTTCTCGCGGAGAACGACGTTTTCGGGTCGAAATGTGCTTTTCCTGACGATTTGAGCTCTTTTACGGATCGACTTTGTCATTTTTCAGTTACGGGGAAAATGTGATGAGAAAACGTTTTTTATCTCGGAGAACGACGTTTTCGGGTCGAAATGTGCTTTTCCTGACGATTTGAACGCTTTTACGGATCGACTTTGTCATTTTTCCGATACGGGGAAAATGTGATGAGAAAACGTGTTTTCTCGCGGAGAACGACGTTTTCGGGTCGAAATGTGCTTTTCCTGACGATTTGAACGCTTCTACGGATAGACTTTGTCATTTTTCCGATACGGGGAAAATGTGATGAGAAAACGTCTTTTCTCGCGGAGAACGACGTTTTCGGGTCGAAATGTGCTTTTCCTGACGATTTGAGCTCTTTTACGGATCGACTTTGTCATTTTTCCGATACGGGGAAATGTGATGAGAAAACGTCTTTTCTCGCGGAGAACGACGTTTTCGGGTCGAAATGTGCTTTTCCTGACGATTTGAGCTCTTTTACGGATCGACTTTGTCATTTTTCCGATACGGGAAAAATGTGATGATGAAACGTCTTTTCTCGCGGAGAACGACGTTTTCGGGTCGAAATGTGCTTTTCCTGACGATTTGAGCTCTTTTACGGATCGACTTTGTCATTTTTCCGATATGGGGAAAATGTGATGAGGAAACGTCTTTTCTCGCGGAGAACGACGTTTTCGGGTCGAAATGTGCTTTTCCTGACGATTTGAGCTCTTTTACGGATCGACTTTGTCATTTTTCCGATACGGGAAAAATGTGATGATGAAACGTCTTTTCTCGCGGAGAACGACGTTTTCGGGTCGAAATGTGCTTTTCCTGACGATTTGAACGCTTCTACGGATAGACTTTGTCATTTTTCCGATACGGGGAAAATGTGATGAGAAAACGTCTTTTCTCGCGGAGAACGACGTTTTCGGGTCGAAATGTGCTTTTCCTGACGATTTGAGCTCTTTTACGGATCGACTTTGTCATTTTTCCGATACGGGGAAATGTGATGAGAAAACGTCTTTTCTCGCGGAGAACGACGTTTTCGGGTCGAAATGTGCTTTTCCTGACGATTTGAGCTCTTTTACGGATCGACTTTGTCATTTTTCCGATACGGGAAAAATGTGATGATGAAACGTCTTTTCTCGCGGAGAACGACGTTTTCGGGTCGAAATGTGCTTTTCCTGACGATTTGAGCTCTTTTACGGATCGACTTTGTCATTTTTCCGATATGGGGAAAATGTGATGAGGAAACGTCTTTTCTCGCGGAGAACGACGTTTTCGGGTCGAAATGTGCTTTTCCTGACGATTTGAGCTCTTTTACGGATCGACTTTGTCATTTTTCCGATACGGGGAAAATGTGATGAGAAAACGTCTTTTCTCGCGGAGAACGACGTTTTCGGGTGGAAATGTGCTTTTCCTGACGATTTTAGCTATTTTACGGATCGACTTTGTCATTTTTCAGTTACGGGGAAAATGTGATGAGAAAACGTCTTTTCTCTCGGAGAACGACGTTTTCGGGTCGAAATGTGCTTTTCCTGACGATTTGAACGCTTTTACGGATCGACTTTGTCATTTTTCCGATACGGGGAAAATGTGATGAGAAAACGTCTTTTCTCGCGGAGAACGACGTTTTCGGATCGAAATGTGCTTTTCCTGACGATTTGAGCTCTTTTACGGATCGACTTTGTCATTTTTCCGATACGGGGAAAATGTGATGAGAAAACGTCTTTTCTCGCGGAGAACGACGTTTTCGGGTCGAAATGTGCTTTTCCTGACGATTTGAGCTCTTTTACGGATCGACTTTGTCATTTTTCCGATATGGGGAAAATGTGATGAGGAAACGTCTTTTCTCGCGGAGAACGACGTTTTCGGGTCGAAATGTGCTTTTCCTGACGATTTGAGCTCTTTTACGGATCGACTTTGTCATTTTTCAGATACGGGGAAAATGTTACGAGAAAACGTCTTTTCTCGCGGACAACGACGATTTCGGATCGAAATGTGCTTTTCCTGACGATTTGAGCTATTTTACGGATCGACTTTGTCATTTTTCAGTTACGGGGAAAATGTGATGAGAAAACGTCTTTTCTCTCGGAGAACGACGTTTTCGGGTCGAAATGTGCTTTTCCTGACGATTTGAACGCTTTTACGGATCGACTTTGTCATTTTTCCGATACGGGGAAAATGTGATGAGAAAACGTCTTTTCTCGCGGAGAACGACGTTTTCGGGTCGAAATGTGCTTTTCCTGACGATTTGAGCTCTTTTACGGATCGACTTTGTCATTTTTCCGATACGGGGAAAATGTGATGAGAAAACGTGTTTTCTCGCGGAGACCGACGTTTTCGGGTCGAAATGTGCTTTTCCTGACGATTTGAGCTCTTTTACGGATCGACTTTGTCATTTTTCAGTTACGGGGTAATATGTGATGAGAAAACGTCTTTTCTCGCGGAGAACGACGTTTTCGGGTCGAAATGTGCTTTTCCTGACGATTTTAACGCTTTTACGGATCGACTTTGTCATTTTTCCGATACGGGGAAAATGTGATGAGAAAACGTCTTTTCTCGCGGGGAACGACGTTTTCGGGTCGAAATGTGCTTTTCCTGACGATTTGAGCTTTTTTACGGATCGACTTTGTCATTTTTCAGTTACGGGGTAATATGTGATGAGAAAACGTCCTTTCTCGCGGAGAACGACGTTTTCGGGTCGAAATGTGCTTTTCCTGACGATTTGAACGCTTTTACGGATCGACTTTGTCATTTTTCCGATACGGGGAAAATGTGATGAGAAAACGTCTTTTCTCGCGGAGACCGACGTTTTCGGGTCGAAATGTGCTTTTCCTGACGATTTGAGCTCTTTTACGGATCGACTTTGTCATTTTTCCGATATGGGGAAAATGTGATGAGGAAACGTCTTTTCTCGCGGAGAACGACGTTTTCGGGTCGAAATGTGCTTTTCCTGACGATTTGAGCTCTTTTACGGATCGACTTTGTCATTTTTCAGATACGGGGAAAATGTTACGAGAAAACGTCTTTTCTCGCGGACAACGACGATTTCGGATCGAAATGTGCTTTTCCTGACGATTTGAACGCTTTTACGGATCGACTTTGTCATTTTTCCGATACGGGGAAAATGTGATGAGAAAACGTGTTTTCTCGCGGAGAACGACGTTTTCGGGTCGAAATGTGCTTTTCCTGACGATTTGAGCTATTTTACGGATCGACTTTGTCATTTTTCAGTTACGGGGAAAATGTGATGAGAAAACGTCTTTTCTCGCGGAGAACGACGTTTTCGGGTCGAAATGTGCTTTTCCTGACGATTTGAGCTCTTTTACGGATCGACTTTGTCATTTTTCAGTTACGGGGAAAATGTGATGAGAAAACGTTTTTTATCTCGGAGAACGACGTTTTCGGGTCGAAATGTGCTTTTCCTGACGATTTGAACGCTTTTACGGATCGACTTTGTCATTTTTCCGATACGGGGAAAATGTGATGAGAAAACGTGTTTTCTCGCGGAGAACGACGTTTTCGGGTCGAAATGTGCTTTTCCTGACGATTTGAACGCTTCTACGGATAGACTTTGTCAATTTTCCGATACGGGGAAAATGTGATGAGAAAACGTCTTTTCTCGCGGAGAACGACGTTTTCGGGTCGAAATGTGCTTTTCCTGACGATTTGAGCTCTTTTACGGATCGACTTTGTCATTTTTCCGATACGGGGAAATGTGATGAGAAAACGTCTTTTCTCGCGGAGAACGACGTTTTCGGGTCGAAATGTGCTTTTCCTGACGATTTGAGCTCTTTTACGGATCGACTTTGTCATTTTTCCGATATGGGGAAAATGTGATGATGAAACGTCTTTTCTCGCGGAGAACGACGTTTTCGGGTCGAAATGTGCTTTTCCTGACGATTTGAGCTCTTTTACGGATCGACTTTGTCATTTTTCCGATATGGGGAAAATGTGATGAGGAAACGTCTTTTCTCGCGGAGAACGACGTTTTCGGGTCGAAATGTGCTTTTCCTGACGATTTGAGCTCTTTTACGGATCGACTTTGTCATTTTTCCGATACGGGGAAAATGTTACGAGAAAACGTCTTTTCTCGCGGACAACGACGATTTCGGATCGAAATGTGCTTTTCCTGACGATTTTAGCTATTTTACGGATCGACTTTGTCATTTTTCAGTTACGGGGAAAATGTGATGAGAAAACGTCTTTTCTCTCGGAGAACGACGTTTTCGGGTCGAAATGTGCTTTTCCTGACGATTTGAACGCTTTTACGGATCGACTTTGTCATTTTTCCGATACGGGGAAAATGTGATGAGAAAACGTCTTTTCTCGCGGAGAACGACGTTTTCGGATCGAAATGTGCTTTTCCTGACGATTTGAGCTCTTTTACGGATCGACTTTGTCATTTTTCCGATACGGGGAAAATGTGATGAGAAAACGTCTTTTCTCGCGGACAACGACGATTTCGGATCGAAATGTGCTTTTCCTGACGATTTGAGCTATTTTACGGATCGACTTTGTCATTTTTCAGTTACGGGGTAATATGTGATGAGAAAACGTCTTTTCTCGCGGCTAACGACGTTTTCGGGTCGAAATGTGCTTTTCCTGACGATTTGAACGCTTTTACGGATCGACTTTGTCATTTTTCCGATACGGGGAAAATGTGATGAGAAAACGTCTTTTCTCGCGGAGAACGACGTTTTCGGGTCGAAATGTGCTTTTCCTGACGAGTTGAGCTATTTTACGGATCGACTTTGTCATTTTTAAGTTACGGGGAAAATGTGATGAGAAAACGTCTTTTCTCTCGGAGAACGACGTTTTCGGGTCGAAATGTGCTTTTCCTGACGATTTGAATGCTTTTACGGATCGACTTTGTCATTTTTCCGATACGGGGAAATGTGATGAGAAAACGTCTTTTCTCGCGGAGAACGACGTTTTCGGGTCGAAATGTGCTTTTCCTGACGATTTGAGCTCTTTTACGGATCGACTTTGTCATTTTTCCGATATGGGGAAAATGTGATGAGGAAACGTCTTTTCTCGCGGAGAACGACGTTTTCGGGTCGAAATGTGCTTTTCCTGACGATTTGAGCTCTTTTACGGATCGACTTTGTCATTTTTCAGATACGGGGAAAATGTTACGAGAAAACGTCTTTTCTCGCGGACAACGACGATTTCGGATCGAAATGTGCTTTTCCTGACGATTTGAGCTATTTTACGGATCGACTTTGTCATTTTTCAGTTACGGGGAAAATGTGATGAGAAAACGTCTTTTCTCTCGGAGAACGACGTTTTCGGGTCGAAATGTGCTTTTCCTGACGATTTGAACGCTTTTACGGATCGACTTTGTCATTTTTCCGATACGGGGAAAATGTGATGAGAAAACGTCTTTTCTCGCGGAGAACGACGCTTTCGGGTCGAAATGTGCTTTTCCTGACGATTTGAGCTCTTTTACGGATCGACTTTGTCATTTTTCCGATACGGGGAAAATGTGATGAGAAAACGTCTTTTCTCGCGGAGACCGACGTTTTCGGGTCGAAATGTGCTTTTCCTGACGATTTGAGCTCTTTTACGGATCGACTTTGTCATTTTTCAGTTACGGGGTAATATGTGATGAGAAAACGTCTTTTCTCGCGGAGAACGACGTTTTCGGGTCGAAATGTGCTTTTCCTGACGATTTTAACGCTTTTACGGATCGACTTTGTCATTTTTCCGATACGGGGAAAATGTGATGAGAAAACGTCTTTTCTCGCGGGGAACGACGTTTTCGGGTCGAAATGTGCTTTTCCTGACGATTTGAGCTTTTTTACGGATCGACTTTGTCATTTTTCAGTTACGGGGTAATATGTGATGAGAAAACGTCCTTTCTCGCGGAGAACGACGTTTTCGGGTCGAAATGTGCTTTTCCTGACGATTTGAACGCTTTTACGGATCGACTTTGTCATTTTTCCGATACGGGGAAAATGTGATGAGAAAACGTCTTTTCTCGCGGAGACCGACGTTTTCGGGTCGAAATGTGCTTTTCCTGACGATTTGAGCTATTTTACGGATCGACTTTGTCATTTTTCAGTTACGGGGAAAATGTGATGAGAAAACGTCTTTTCTCTCGGAGAACGACGTTTTCGGGTCGAAATGTGCTTTTCCTGACGATTTTAACGCTTTTACGGATCGACTTTGTCATTTTTCCGATACGGGGAAAATGTGATGAGAAAACGTCTTTTCTCTCGGAGAACGACGTTTTCGGGTCGAAATGTGCTTTTCCTGACGATTTGAACGCTTTTACGGATCGACTTTGTCATTTTTCCGATACGGGGAAAATGTGATGAGAAAACGTGTTTTCTCGCGGAGAACGACGTTTTCGGGTCGAAATGTGCTTTTCCTGACGATTTGAGCTCTTTTACGGATCGACTTTGTCATTTTTCCGATACGGGGAAAATGTGATGAGGAAACGTCTTTTCTCGCGGAGAACGACGTTTTCGGGTCGAAATGTGCTTTTCCTGACAATTTGAGCGCCTCTACGGATAGACTTTGTCATTTTTCCGACATGGGGAAAATGTTACGAGAAAACGTCTTTTCTCGCGGACAACGACGATTTCGGATCGAAATGTGCTTTTCCTGACGATTTGAGCTATTTTACGGATCGACTTTGTCATTTTTCAGTTACGGGGAAAATGTGATGAGAAAAACGTCTTTTCTCTCGGAGAACGACGTTTTCGGGTCGAAATGTGCTTTTCCTGACGATTTTAACGCTTTTACGGATCGACTTTGTCATTTTTCCGATACGGGGAAAATGTGATGAGAAAACGTCTTTACTCGCGGGGAACGACGTTTTCGGGTCGAAATGTGCTTTTCCTGACGATTTGAGCTTTTTTACGGATCGACTTTGTCATTTTTCAGTTACGGGGTAATATGTGATGAGAAAACGTCCTTTCTCGCGGAGAACGACGTTTTCGGGTCATAATGTGCTTTTCCTGACGATTTGAACGCTTTTACGGATCGACTTTGTCATTTTTCCGATACGGGGAAAATGTGATGAGAAAACGTCTTTTCTCGCGGAGACCGACGTTTTCGGGTCGAAATGTGCTTTTCCTGACGATTTGAGCTCTTTTACGGATCGACTTTGTCATTTTTCAGTTACGGGGTAATATGTGATGAGAAAAACGTCTTTTCTCGCGGAGAACGACGTTTTCGGGTCGAAATGTGCTTTTCCTGACGATTTGAACGCTTTTTCGGATCGACTTTGTCATTTTTCCGATACGGGGAAAATGTGATGAGGAAACGTCTTTTCTCGCGAGAACGACGTTTTCGGGTCGAAATATGCTTTTCCTGACGATTTGTGCGCCTCTACGGATAGACTTTGTCATTTTTCCGATACGGGGAAAATGTTACGAGAAAACGTCTTTTCTCGCGGACAACGACGATTTCGGATCGAAATGTGCTTTTCCTGACGATTTGAGCTATTTTACGGATCGACTTTGTCATTTTTCAGTTACGGGGAAAATGTGATGAGAAAACGTCTTTTCTCGCGGAGAACGACGTTTTCGGGTCGAAATGTGCTTTTCCTGACGATTTGAACGCTTTTACGGATCGACTTTGTCATTTTTCCGATACGGGGAAAATGTGATGAGAAAACGTCTTTTCTCGCGGAGAACGACGTTATCGGGTCGAAATGTGCTTTTCCTGACGATTTGAGCTCTTTTACGGATCGACTTTGTCATTTTTCCGATACGGGGAAAATGTTACGAGAAAACGTCTTTTCTCGCGGACAACGACGATTTCGGATCGAAATGTGCTTTTCCTGACGATTTGAGCTATTTTACGGATCGACTTTGTCATTTTTCAGTTACGGGGAAAATGTGATGAGAAAACGTCTTTTCTCGCGGAGAACGACGTTTTCGGGTCGAAATGTGCTTTTCCTGACGATTTGAGCTCTTTTACGGATCGACTTTGTCATTTTTCAGTTACGGGGAAAATGTGATGAGAAAACGTTTTTTATCTCGGAGAACGACGTTTTCGGGTCGAAATGTGCTTTTCCTGACGATTTGAACGCTTTTACGGATCGACTTTGTCATTTTTCCGATACGGGGAAAATTTGATGAGAAAACGTGTTTTCTCGCGGAGAACGACGTTTTCGGGTCGAAATGTGCTTTTCCTGACGATTTGAGCTCTTTTACGGATCGACTTTGTCATTTTTCAGTTACGGGGAAAATGTGATGAGAAAACATTTTTTATCTCGGAGAACGACGTTTTCGGGTCGAAATGTGCTTTTCCTGACGATTTGAACGCTTTTACGGTTCGACTTTGTCATTTTTCCGATACGGGGAAAATGTGATGAGAAAACGTCTTTTCTCGCGGAGAACGACGTTTTCGGGTCGAAATGTGCTTTTCCTGACGATTTGAGCTCTTTTACGGATCGACTTTGTCATTTTTCCGATACGGGGAAAATGTGATGAGAAAAAGTCTTTTCTCGCGCAGAACGACGTTTTCGGGTCGAAATGTGCTTTCCATGACGATTTGAACGATTTTACGGATCGACTTTGTCATTTTTCCGATACGGGGAAATGTGATGAGGAAACGTCTTTTCTCGCGGAGAACGACGTTTTCGGGTCGAAATGTGCTTTTCCTGACGATTTGAGCTCTTTTACGGATCGACTTTGTCATTTTTCCGATACGGGGAAAATGTGATGAGAAAAGTCTTTTCTCGCGGAGAACGACGTTTTCGGGTCGAAATGTGCTTTTCCTGACGATTTGAACGCTTCTACGGATAGACTTTGTCATTTTTCCGATACGGGGAAAATGTTACGAGAAAACGTCTTTTCTCGCGGACAACGACGATTTCCGATCGAAATGTGCTTTTCCTGACGATTTGAGCTATTTTACGGATCGACTTTGTCATTTTTCAGTTACGGGGAAAATGTGATGAGAAAACGTCTTTTCTCGCGGAGAACGACGTTTTCGGGTCGAAATGTGCTTTTCCTGACGATTTGAGCCCTTTTACGGATCGACTTTGTCATTTTTCCGATACGGGGAAAATGTGATGAGAAAACGTCTTTTTCTCGCGGAGAACGACGTTTTCGGGTCGAAATGTGCTTTTCCTGACGATTTGAGCCCTTTTACGGATCGACTTTGTCATTTTTCAGTTACGGGGTAATATGTGATGAGAAAACGTCTTTTCTCGCGGGGAACGACGTTTTCGGGTCGAAATGTGCTTTTCCTGACGATTTGAACGCTTTTACGGATCGACTTTGTCATTTTTCCGATACGGGGAAAATGTTACGGGAAAACGTCTTTTCTCGCGGACAACGACGATTTCGGATCGAAATGTGCTTTTCCTGACGATTTGAGCTATTTTACGGATCGACTTTGTCATTTTTCAGTTACGGGGAAAATGTGATGAGAAAACGTCTTTTCTCGCGGAGAACGACGTTTTCGGGTCGAAATGTGCTTTTCCTGACGATTTGAGCTCTTTTACGGATCGACTTTGTCATTTTTCAGTTACGGGGAAAATGTGATGAGAAAACGTTTTTTATCTCGGAGAACGACGTTTTCGGGTCGAAATGTGCTTTTCCTGACGATTTGAACGCTTTTACGGATCGACTTTGTCATTTTTCCGATACGGGGAAAATTTGATGAGAAAACGTGTTTTCTCGCGGAGAACGACGTTTTCGGGTCGAAATGTGCTTTTCCTGACGATTTGAGCTCTTTTACGGATCGACTTTGTCATTTTTCAGTTACGGGGAAAATGTGATGAGAAAACGTTTTTTATCTCGGAGAACGACGTTTTCGGGTCGAAATGTGCTTTTCCTGACGATTTGAACGCTTTTACGGTTCGACTTAGTCATTTTTCCGATACGGGGAAAATGTGATGAGAAAACGTCTTTTCTCGCGGAGAACGACGTTTTCGGGTCGAAATGTGCTTTTCCTGACGATTTGAGCTCTTTTACGGATCGACTTTGTCATTTTTCCGATACGGGGAAAATGTGATGAGAAAAAGTCTTTTCTCGCGCAGAACGACGTTTTCGGGTCGAAATGTGCTTTCCCTGACGATTTGAACGATTTTACGGATCGACATTGTCATTTTTCCGATACGGGGAAATGTGATGAGGAAACGTCTTTTCTCGCGGAGAACGACGTTTTCGGGTCGAAATGTGCTTTTCCTGACGATTTGAGCTCTTTTACGGATCGACTTTGTCATTTTTCCGATACGGGGAAAATGTGATGAGAAAAAGTCTTTTCTCGCGGAGAACGACGTTTTCGGGTCGAAATGTGCTTTTCCTGACGATTTGAACGCTTCTACGGATAGACTTTGTCATTTTTCCGATACGGGGAAAATGTTACGAGAAAACGTCTTTTCTCGCGGACAACGACGATTTCCGATCGAAATGTGCTTTTCCTGACGATTTGAGCTATTTTACGGATCGACTTTGTCATTTTTCAGTTACGGGGAAAATGTGATGAGAAAACGTCTTTTCTCCTGGAGAACGACGTTTTCGGGTCGAAATGTGCTTTTCCTGACGATTTGAGCCCTTTTACGGATCGACTTTGTCATTTTTCCGATACGGGGAAAATGTGATGAGAAAACGTCTTTTCTCGCGGAGAACGACGTTTTCGGGTCGAAATGTGCTTTTCCTGACGATTTGAGCCCTTTTACGGATCGACTTTGTCATTTTTCAGTTAGGGGTAATATGTGATGAGAAAACGTCTTTTCTCGCGGGGAACGACGTTTTCGGGTCGAAATGTGCTTTTCCTGACGATTTGAACGCTTTTACGGATCGACTTTGTCATTTTTCCGATACGGGGAAAATGTGATGAGAAAACGTGTTTTCTCGCGCAGAACGACGTTTTCGGGTCGAAATGTGCTTTTCCTGACGATTTGAACGATTTTACGGATCGACTTTGTCATTTTTCCGATACGGGGAAATGTGATGAGGAAACGTCTTTTCTCGCGGAGAACGACGTTTTCGGGTCGAAATGTGCTTTTCCTGACGATTTGAACGCTTCTACGGATAGACTTTGTCATTTTTCCGATACGGGGAAAATGTTACGAGAAAACGTCTTTTCTCGCGGACAACGACGATTTCGGATCGAAATGTGCTTTTCCTGACGATTTTAGCTATTTTACGGATCGACTTTGTCATTTTTTAGTTACGGGGAAAATGTGATGAGAAAACGTCTTTTCTCGCGGAGAACGACGTTTTCGGGTCGAAATGTGCTTTTCTTGACGATTTGAATGCTTTTACGGATCGACTTTGTCATTTTTCCGATACGGGGAAATGTGATGAGAAAACGTCTTTTCTCGCGTAGAACGACGTTTTCGGGTCGAAATGTGCTTTTCCTGACGATTTGAGCTCTTTTACGGATCGACTTTGTCATTTTTCCGATACGGGGAAAATGTGATGAGGAAACGTCTTTTCTCGCGGAGAACGACGTTTTCGGTTCGAAATGTGCTTTTCCTGACGATTTGAGCTCTTTTACGGATCGACTTTGTCATTTTTCCGATACGGGGAAAATGTGATGAGAAAACGTTTTTTATCTCGGAGAACGACGTTTTCGGGTCGAAATGTGCTTTTCCTGACGATTTGAACGCTTTTACGGTTCGACTTTGTCATTTTTCCGATACGGGGAAAATGTGATGAGAAAACGTCTTTTCTCGCGGAGAACGACGTTTTCGGGTCGAAATGTGCTTTTCCTGACGATTTGAGCTCTTTTACGGATCGACTTTGTCATTTTTCCGATACGGGGAAAATGTGATGAGAAAACGTCTTTTCTCGCGGAGAACGACGTTTTCGGGTCGAAATGTGCTTTTCCTGACGATTTGAGCCCTTTTACGGATCGACTTTGTCATTTTTCAGTTACGGGGTAATATGTGATGAGAAAACGTCTTTTCTCGCGGGGAACGACGTTTTCGGGTCGAAATGTGCTTTTCCTGACGATTTGAACGCTTTTACGGATCGACTTTGTCATTTTTCCGATACGGGGAAAATGTGATGAGAAAACGTCTTTTCTCGCGCAGAACGACGTTTTAGGGTCGAAATGTGCTTTTCCTGACGATTTGAACGATTTTACGGATCGACTTTGTCATTTTTCCGATACGGGGAAATGTGATGAGGAAACGTCTTTTCTCGCGGAGAACGACGTTTTCGGGTCGAAATGTGCTTTTCCTGACGATTTGAACGCTTCTACGGATAGACTTTGTCATTTTTCCGATACGGGGAAAATGTTACGAGAAAACGTCTTTTCTCGCGGACAACGACGATTTCGGGTCGAAATGTGCTTTTCCTGACGATTTGAGCTATTTTACGGATCGACTTTGTCATTTTTCAGTTACGGGGAAAATGTGATGAGAAAACGTCTTTTCTCTCGGAGAACGACGTTTTCGGGTCGAAATGTGCTTTTCCTGACGATTTGAATGCTTTTACGGATCGACTTTGTCATTTTTCCGATACGGGGAAATGTGATGAGAAAACGTCTTTTCTCGCGTAGAACGACGTTTTCGGGTCGAAATGTGCTTTTCCTGACGATTTGAGCTCTTTTACGGATCGACTTTGTCATTTTTCCGATACGGGGAAAATGTGATGAGAAAAAGTCTTTTCTCGCGCAGAACGACGTTTTCGGGTCGAAATGTGCTTTCCCTGACGATTTGAACGATTTTACGGATCGACTTTGTCATTTTTCCGATCCGGGGAAAATGTTACGAGAAAACGTCTTTTCTCGCGCAGAACGACGTTTTAGGGTCGAAATGTGCTTTTCCTGACGATTTGAGCCCTTTTACGGATCGACTTTGTCATTTTTCCGATACGGGGAAATGTGATGAGGAAACGTCTTTTCTCGCGGAGAACGACGTTTTCGGGTCGAAATGTGCTTTTCCTGACGATTTGAACGCTTCTACGGATAGACTTTGTCATTTTTCCGATACGGGGAAAATGTTACGAGAAAACGTCTTTTCTCGCGGACAACGACGATTTCGGGTCGAAATGTGCTTTTCCTGACGATTTGAGCTATTTTACGGATCGACTTTGTCATTTTTCAGTTACGGGGAAAATGTGATGAGAAAACGTCTTTTCTCTCGGAGAACGACGTTTTCGGGTCGAAATGTGCTTTTCTTGACGATTTGAATGCTTTTACGGATCGACTTTGTCATTTTTCCGATACGGGGAAATGTGATGAGAAAACGTCTTTTCTCGCGTAGAACGACGTTTTCGGGTCGAAATGTGCTTTTCCTGACGATTTGAGCTCTTTTACGGATCGACTTTGTCATTTTTCCGATACGGGGAAAATGTGATGAGGAAACGTCTTTTCTCGCGGAGAACGACGTTTTCGGGTCGAAATGTGCTTTTCCTGACGATTTGAGCGCTTTTACGGATCGACTTTGTCATTTTTCCGATACGGGGAAAATGTGATGAGAAAACGTTTTTTATCTCGGAGAACGACGTTTTCGGGTCGAAATGTGCTTTTCCTGACGATTTGAACGCTTTTACGGTTCGACTTTGTCATTTTTCCGATACGGGGAAAATGTGATGAGAAAACGTCTTTTCTCGCGGAGAACGACGTTTTCGGGTCGAAATGTGCTTTTCCTGACGATTTGAGCTCTTTTACGGATCGACTTTGTCATTTTTCCGATACGGGGAAAATGTGATGAGAAAACGTCTTTTCTCGCGGAGAACGACGTTTTCGGGTCGAAATGTGCTTTTCCTGACGATTTGAGCCCTTTTACGGATCGACTTTGTCATTTTTCAGTTACGGGGTAATATGTGATGAGAAAACGTCTTTTCTCGCGGGGAACGACGTTTTCGGGTCGAAATGTGCTTTTCCTGACGATTTGAACGCTTTTACGGATCGACTTTGTCATTTTTCCGATACGGGGAAAATGTGATGAGAAAACGTCTTTTCTCGCGCAGAACGACGTTTTAGGGTCGAAATGTGCTTTTCCTGACGATTTGAGCCCTTTTACGGATCGACTTTGTCATTTTTCCGATACGGGGAAATGTGATGAGGAAACGTCTTTTCTCGCGGAGAACGACGTTTTCGGGTCGAAATGTGCTTTTCCTGACGATTTGAACGCTTCTACGGATAGACTTTGTCATTTTTCCGATACGGGGAAAATGTCACGAGAAAACGTCTTTTCTCGCGGACAACGACGATTTCGGATCGAAATGTGCTTTTCCTGACGATTTGAGCTATTTTACGGATCGACTTTGTCATTTTTCAGTTACGGGGAAAATGTGATGAGAAAACGTCTTTTCTCTCGGAGAACGACGTTTTCGGGTCGAAATGTGCTTTTCCTGACGATTTGAATGCTTTTACGGATCGACTTTGTCATTTTTCCGATACGGGGAAATGTGATGAGAAAACGTCTTTTCTCGCGTAGAACGACGTTTTCGGGTCGAAATGTGCTTTTCCTGACGATTTGAGCTCTTTTACGGATCGACTTTGTCATTTTTCCGATACGGGGAAAATGTGATGAGAAAAAGTCTTTTCTCGCGCAGAACGACGTTTTCGGGTCGAAATGTGCTTTCCCTGACGATTTGAACGATTTTACGGATCGACTTTGTCATTTTTCCGATCCGGGGAAAATGTTACGAGAAAACGTCTTTTCTCGCGGACAACGACGATTTCGGATCGAAATGTGCTTTTCCTGACGATTTGAGCTATTTTACGGATCGACTTTATCATTTTTCAGTTACGGGGAAAATGTGATGAGAAAACGTCTTTTCTCTCGGAGAACGACGTTTTCGGGTCGAAATGTGCTTTTCCTGACGATTTGAACGCTTTTACGGATCGACTTTGTCATTTTTCCGATACGGGGAAAATGTGATGAGAAAACGTCTTTTCTCGCGGAGACCGACGTTTTCGGGTCGAAATGTGCTTTTCCTGACGATTTGAGCTCTTTTACGGATCGACTTTGTCATTTTTCAGTTACGGGGTAATATGTGATGAGAAAACGTCTTTTCTCACGGAGAACGACGTTTTCGGGTCGAAATGTGCTTTTCCTGACGATTTGAACGCTTTTTCGGATCGACTTTGTCATTTTTCCGATACGGGGAAAATGTGATGAGGAAACGTCTTTTCTCGCGAGAACGACGTCTTCGGGTCGAAATGTGCTTTTCCTGACGATTTGAGCCCTTTTACGGATCGACTTTGTCATTTTTCAGTTACGGGGTAATATGTGATGAGAAAACATCTTTTCTCGCGGGGAACGACGTCTTCGGGTCGAAATGTGCTCTTCCTGACGATTTGAACGCTTTTGCGGATCGACTTTGTCATTTTTCCGATACGGGGAAAATGTGATGAGAAAACGTCTTTTCTCGCGGAGAACGACGTTTTCGGGTCGAAATGTGCTTTTCCTGACGATTTGAACGCTTCTACGGATAGACTTTGTCATTTTTCCGATACGGGGAAAATGTTACGAGAAAACGTCTTTTCTCGCGGACAACGACGATTTCGGATCGAAATGTGCTTTTCCTGACGATTTGAGCTATTTTACGGATCGACTTTGTCATTTTTCAGTTACGGGGAAAATGTGATGAGGAAACGTCTTTTCTCTCGGAGAACGACGTTTTCGGGTCGAAATGTGCTTTTCCTGACGATTTGAATGCTTTTACGGATCGACTTTGTCATTTTTCCGATACGGGTAAATGTGATGAAAAAACGTCTTTTCTCGCGGAGAACGACGTTTTCGGGTCGAAATGTGCTTTTCCTGACGATTTGAGCTCTTTTACGGAAAGACTTTGTCATTTTTCCGATACGGGGAAAATGTTACGAGAAAACGTCTTTTCTCGCGGACAACGACGATTTCGGATCGAAATGTGCTTTTCCTGACGATTTGAGCTATTTTGCGGATCGACTTTGTCATTTTTCAGTTACGGGGAAAATGTGATGAGAAAACGTGTTTTCTCGCGGAGAACGACGTTTTCGGGTCGAAATGTGCTTTTCCTGACGATTTGAGCTCTTTTACGGATCGACTTTGTCATTTTTCAGTTACGGGGAAAATGTGATGAGAAAACGTTTATTATCGAGGAGAACGACGTTTTCGGGTCGAAATGTGCTTTTCCTGACGATTTGAACGCTTTTACGGATCGACATTGTCATTTTTCCGATACGGGGAAAATGTGATGAGAAAACGTGTTTTCTCGCGGAGAACGACGTTTTCGGATCGAAATGTGCTTTTCCTGACGATTTGAGCTCTTTTACGGATCGACTTTGTCATTTTCCGATACGGGGAAAATGTGATGAGAAAAAGTCTTTTCTCGCGCAGAACGACGTTTTCGGGTCGAAATGTGCTTTCCCTGACGATTTGAACGATTTTACGGATCGACTTTGTCATTATTCCGATACGCGGAAATGTGATGAGGAAACGTCTTTCTCGCGGAGAACGACGTTTTCGGGTCGAAATGTGCTTTTCCTGACGATTTGAACGCTTCTACGGATAGACTTTGTCATTTTTCCGATACGGGGAAAATGTTACGAGAAAACGTCTTTTCTCGCCGACAACGACGATTTCGGATCGAAATGTGCTTTTCCTGACGATTTGAGCTATTTTACGGATCGACTTTGTCATTTTTCAGTTACGGGGAAAATGTGATGAGAAAACGTCTTTTCTCTCGGAGAACGACGTTTTCGGGTCGAAATGTGCTTTTCCTGACGATTTGAACGCTTTTACGGATCGACTTTGTCATTTTTCCGATACGGGGAAAATGTGATGAGAAAACGTGTTTTCTCGCGGAGAACGACGTTTTCGGGTCGAAATGTGCTTTTCCTGACGATTTGAGCTCTTTTACGGATCGACTTTGTCATTTTTCCGATACGGGGAAAATGTTACGAGAAAACGTCTTTTCTCGCGGACAACGACGATTTCGGATCGAAATGTGCTTTTCCTGACGATTTGAGCTATTTTACGGATCGACTTTGTCATTTTTCAGTTACGGGGAAAATGTGATGAGAAAACGTCTTTTCTCTCGGAGAACGACGTTTTCGGGTCGAAATGTGCTTTTCCTGACGATTTTAACGATTTTACGGATCGACTTTGTCATTTTTCCGATACGGGGAAAATGTGATGAGAAAACGTCTTTTCTCGCGGGGAACGACGTTTTCGGGTCGAAATGTGCTTTCCTGACGGTTTGAGCTCTTTTACGGATCGACTTTGTCATTTTTCAGTTACGGGGTAATATGTGATGAGAAAACGTCCTTTCTCGCGGAGAACGACGTTTTCGGGTCGAAATGTGCTTTTCCTGACGATTTGAACGCTTTTACGGATCGACTTTGTCATTTTTCCTAAACGTGAAAATGTGATGAGAAAACGTCTTTTCTCGCGGGGAACGACGTTTTCGGGTCGAAATGTGCTTTCCTGACGGTTTGAGCTCTTTTACGGATCGACTTTGTCATTTTTCAGTTACGGGGTAATATGTGATGAGAAAACGTCCTTTCTCGCGGAGAACGACGTTTTCGGGTCGAAATGTGCTTTTCCTGACGATTTGAACGCTTTTACGGATCGACTTTGTCATTTTTCCTAAACGGGAAAATGTGATGAGAAAACGTCTCTTCTCGCGGAGACCGACGTTTTCGGGTCGAAATGTGCTTTTCCTGACGATTTGAGCTCTTTTACGGATCGACTTTGTCATTTTTTAGTTACGGGGTAATATGTGATGAGAAAACGTCTTTTCTCGCGGAGAACGACGTTTTCGGGTCGAAATGTGCTTTTTTGACGATTTGAACGCTTTTACGGATCGACTTTGTCATTTTTCCGATACGGGGAAAATGTGATGAGAAAACGTGTTTTCTCGCGGAGAACGACGTTTTCGGGTCGAAATGTGCTTTTACTGACGAATTGAACGCTTTTACGGATCGACTTTGTCATTTTTCCGATACGGGGAAAATGTGATGAGAAAACGTCTTTTCTCGCGGAGAACGACGTCTTCGGGTCGAAATGTGCTTTTCCTGGCGATTTGAGCCCTTTTACGGATCGACTTTGTCATTTTTCAGTTACGGGGTAATATGTGATGAGAAAACGTCTTTTCTCGCGGAGAACGACGTTTTCGGGTCGAAATGTGCTTTTCCTGACGATTTGTGCGCCTCTACGGATAGTCTTTGTCATTTTTCCGATACGGGGAAAATGTTACGAGAAAACGTCTTTTCTCGCGGACAACGACGATTTCGGATCGAAATGTGCTTTTCCTGACGATTTGAGCTCTTTTACGGATCGACTTTGTCATTTTTTAGCTACGGGGTAATATGTGATGAGAAAACGTCTTTTCTCGCGGAGAACGACGTTTTCGGGTCGAAATGTGCTTTTTTGACGATTTGAACGCTTTTACGGATCGACTTTGTCATTTTTCCGATACGGGGAAAATGTGATGAGAAAACGTGTTTTCTCGCGGAGAACGACGTTTTCGGGTCGAAATGTGCTTTTACTGACGAATTGAACGCTTTTACGGATCGACTTTGTCATTTTTCCGATACGGGGAAAATGTTACGAGAAAACGTCTTTTCTCGCGGAGAACGACGTCTTCGGGTCGAAATGTGCTTTTCCTGGCGATTTGAGCCCTTTTACGGATCGACTTTGTCATTTTTCAGTTACGGGGTAATATGTGATGAGAAAACGTCTTTTCTCGCGGAGAACGACGTTTTCGGGTCGAAATGTGCTTTTCCTGACGATTTGAACGCTTTTACGGATCGACTTTGTCATTTTTCCGATACGGGGAAAATGTGAATAGAAAACGTCATTTCTCGCGGAGAACGACGTTTTCGGGTCGAAATGTGCTTTTCCTGACGATTTGTGCGCCTCTACGGATCGACTTCGTCATTTTTCCGATACGGGGAAAATGTGTTGAGAAAACGTGTTTTCTCGCGGAGAACGACGTTTTCGGGTCGAAATGTGCTTTTCCTGACGATTTGAGCTCTTTTACGGATCGACTTTGTCATTTTTCCGATACGGGGAAAATGTGATGAGAAAAAGTCTTTTCTCGCGCAGAACGACGTTTTCGGGTCGAAATGGGCTTTCCCTGACGATTTGAACGATTTTACGGATCGACTTTGTCATTTTTCAGTTACGGGGAAAATGTGATGAGAAAACGTCTTTTCTCTCGGAGAACGACGTTTTCGGGTCGAAATGTGCTTTTCCTGACGATTTGAATGCTTTTACGGATCGACTTTGTCATTTTTCCGATACGGGGAAAATGTGATGAGAAAACGTCTTTTCTCGCGGAGAACGACGTTTTCGGGTCGAAATGAGCTTTTCCTGACGATTTTAGCCCTTTTACGGATCGACTTTGTCATTTTTCAGTTACGGGGTAATATGTGAAGAGAAAACGTCTTTTCTCGCGGAGAACGACGTTTTCGGGTCGAAATGTGCTTTTCCTGACGATTTGAACGCTTTTACGGATCGACTTTGTCATTTTTCCGATACGGGGAAAATGTGATGAGAAAACGTCTTTTCTCGCGGAGAACGACGTTTTCGGGTCGAAATGTGCTTTTACTGACGAATTGAACGCTTTTACGGATCGACTTTGTCATTTTTCCGATACGGGGAAAATGTGATGAGAAAACGTCTTTTCTCGCGGAGAACGACGTCTTCGGGTCGAAATGTGCTTTTCCTGGCGATTTGAGCCCTTTTACGGATCGACTTTGTCATTTTTCAGTTACGGGGTAATATGTGATGAGAAAACGTCTTTTCTCGCGGAGAACGACGTTTTCGGGTCGAAATGTGCTTTTCCTGACGATTTGTGCGCCTCTACGGATAGTCTTTGTCATTTTTCCGATACGGGGAAAATGTTACGAGAAAACGTCTTTTCTCGCGGACAACGACGATTTCGGATCGAAATGTGCTTTTCCTGACGATTTGAGCTCTTTTACGGATCGACTTTGTCATTTTTTAGCTACGGGGTAATATGTGATGAGAAAACGTCTTTTCTCGCGGAGAACGACGTTTTCGGGTCGAAATGTGCTTTTTTGACGATTTGAACGCTTTTACGGATCGACTTTGTCATTTTTCCGATACGGGGAAAATGTGATGAGAAAACGTGTTTTCTCGCGGAGAACGACGTTTTCGGGTCGAAATGTGCTTTTACTGACGAATTGAACGCTTTTACGGATCGACTTTGTCATTTTTCCGATACGGGGAAAATGTGATGAGAAAACGTCTTTTCTCGCGGAGAACGACGTCTTCGGGTCGAAATGTGCTTTTCCTGGCGATTTGAGCCCTTTTACGGATCGACTTTGTCATTTTTCAGTTACGGGGTAATATGTGATGAGAAAACGTCTTTTCTCGCGGAGAACGACGTTTTCGGGTCGAAATGTGCTTTTCCTGACGATTTGAACGCTTTTACGGATCGACTTTGTCATTTTTCCGATACGGGGAAAATGTGAATAGAAAACGTCATTTCTCGCGGAGAACGACGTTTTCGGGTCGAAATGTGCTTTTCCTGACGATTTGTGCGCCTCTACGGATCGACTTCGTCATTTTTCCGATACGGGGAAAATGTGTTGAGAAAACGTGTTTTCTCGCGGAGAACGACGTTTTCGGGTCGAAATGTGCTTTTCCTGACGATTTGAGCTCTTTTACGGATCGACTTTGTCATTTTTCCGATACGGGGAAAATGTGATGAGAAAAAGTCTTTTCTCGCGCAGAACGACGTTTTCGGGTCGAAATGGGCTTTCCCTGACGATTTGAACGATTTTACGGATCGACTTTGTCATTTTTCAGTTACGGGGAAAATGTGATGAGAAAACGTCTTTTCTCTCGGAGAACGACGTTTTCGGGTCGAAATGTGCTTTTCCTGACGATTTGAATGCTTTTACGGATCGACTTTGTCATTTTTCCGATACGGGGAAAATGTGATGAGAAAACGTCTTTTCTCGCGGAGAACGACGTTTTCGGGTCGAAATGAGCTTTTCCTGACGATTTGAGCCCTTTTACGGATCGACTTTGTCATTTTTCAGTTACGGGGTAATATGTGAAGAGAAAACGTCTTTTCTCGCGGAGAACGACGTTTTCGGGTCGAAATGTGCTTTTCCTGACGATTTGAACGCTTTTACGGATCGACTTTGTCATTTTTCCGATACGGGGAAAATGTGATGAGAAAACGTCATTTCTCACGGAGAACGACGTTTTCGGGTTGAAATGTGCTTTTCCTGACGATTTGTGCGCCTCTACGGATCGACTTTGTCATTTTTCAGTTAGGGGGAAAATATGATGAGAAAACGTCTTTTCTCGCGGAGAACGACGTTTTCGGGTCGAAATGTGCTTTTACTGACGAATTGAACGCTTTTACGGATCGACTTTGTCATTTTTCCGATACGGGGAAAATGTGATGAGAAAACGTCTTTTCTCGCGGAGAACGACGTCTTCGGGTCGAAATGTGCTTTTCCTGACGATTTGAGCGCTTCTACGGATAGACTTTGTCATTTTTCCGATACGGGGAAAATGTTACGAGATAACGTCTTTTCTCGCGGACAACGACGATTTCGGATCGAAATGTGCTTTTCCTGACGATATGAGCTCCTTTACGGATCGACTTTGTCATTTTTCCGATACGGGGAAAATGTGATGAGAAAACGTCTTTTCTCGCGGAGAACGACGTTTTCGGGTCGAAATGTGCTTTTCCTGACGATTTGAGCCCTTTTACGGATCGACTTTGTCATTTTTCAGTTACGGGGTAATATGTGATGAGAAAACGTCTTTTCTCGCGGAGAACGACGTTTTCGGGTCGAAATGTGCTTTTCCTGACGATTTGAGCCCTTTTACGGATCGACTTTGTCATTTTTCAGTTACGGGGTAATATGTGATGAGAAAACGTCTTTTCTCGCGGAGAACGACGTTTTCGGGTCGAAATGTGCTTTTCCTGACGATTTGAACGCTTTTACGGATCGACTTTGTCATTTTTCCGATACGGGGAAAATGTGATGAGAAAACGTCATTTCTCACGGAGAACGACGTTTTCGGGTCGAAATGTGCTTTTCCTGACGATTTGTGCGCCTCTACGGATCGACTTCGTCATTTTTCCGATACGGGGAAAATGTGTTGAGAAAACGTGTTTTCTCGCGGAGAACGACGTTTTCGGGTCGAAATGTGCTTTTCCTGACGATTTGAGCTCTTTTACGGATCGACTTTGTCATTTTTCCGATACGGGGAAAATGTGATGAGAAAAAGTCTTTTCTCGCGCAGAACGACGTTTTCGGGTCGAAATGTGCTTTCCCTGACGATTTGAACGATTTTACGGATCGACTTTGTCATTTTTCCGATACGGGGAAATGTGATGAGGAAACGTCTTTTCTCGCGGAGAACGACGTTTTCGGGTCGAAATGTGCTTTTCCTGACGATTTGAACGCTTCTACGGATAGACTTTGTCATTTTTCCGATACGGGGAAAATGTTACGAGAAAACGTTTTTTTCTCGCGGACAACGACGATTTCGGATCGAAATGTGCTTTTCCTTACGATTTGAGCTCTTTTACGGATCGACTTTGTCATTTTTCAGTTACGGGGAAAATGTGATGAGAAAACGTCTTTTCTCGCGGAGAACGACGTTTTCGGGTCGAAATGTGCTTTTACTGACGAATTGAACGCTTTTACGGATCGACTTTGTCATTTTTCCGATACGGGGAAAATGTGATGAGAAAACGTCTTTTCTCGCGGAGAACGACGTTTTCGGGTCAAAATGTGCTTTTCCTGACGATTTGAGCTCTTTTACGGATCGACTTTGTCATTTTTCCGATACGGGGAAAATGTGATGAGGAAACGTCTTTTCTCGCGGAGAACGACGTTTTCGGGTCGAAGTGTGCTTTTCCTGACGATTTGTGCGCCTCTACGGATAGACTTTGTCATTTTTCCGATACGGGGAAAATGTTACGAGAAAACGTCTTTTCTCGCGGAAAACGACGATTTCGGATCGAAATGTGCTTTTCCTGACGATTTGAGCTATTTTACGGATCGACTTTGTCATTTTTCAGTTACGGGGAAAATGTGATGAGAAAACGTCTTTTCTCGCGGAGAACGACGTCTTCGGGTCGAAATGTGCTTTTCCTGACGATTTGAGCTCTTTTACGGATCGACTTTGTCATTTTTCAGTTAGGGGGAAAATATGATGAGAAAACGTCTTTTCTCGCGGAGAACGACGTTTTCGGGTCGAAATGTGCTTTTACTGACGAATTGAACGCTTTTACGGATCGACTTTGTCATTTTTCCGATACGGGGAAAATGTGATGAGAAAACGTCTTTTCTCGCGGAGAACGACGTCTTCGGGTCGAAATGTGCTTTTCCTGACGATTTGAGCGCTTCTACGGATAGACTTTGTCATTTTTCCGATACGGGGAAAATGTTACGAGATAACGTCTTTTCTCGCGGACAACGACGATTTCGGATCGAAATGTGCTTTTCCTGACGATATGAGCTCCTTTACGGATCGACTTTGTCATTTTCCGATACGGGGAAAATGTGATGAGAAAACGTCTTTTCTCGCGGAGAACGACGTTTTCGGGTCGAAATGTGCTTTTCCTGACGATTTGAGCCCTTTTACGGATCGACTTTGTCATTTTTCAGTTACGGGGTAATATGTGATGAGAAAACGTCTTTTCTCGCGGAGAACGACGTTTTCGGGTCGAAATGTGCTTTTCCTGACGATTTGAACGCTTTTACGGATCGACTTTGTCATTTTTCCGATACGGGGAAAATGTGATGAGAAAACGTCATTTCTCACGGAGAACGACGTTTTCGGGTCGAAATGTGCTTTTCCTGACGATTTGTGCGCCTCTACGGATCGACTTCGTCATTTTTCCGATACGGGGAAAATGTGTTGAGAAAACGTGTTTTCTCGCGGAGAACGACGTTTTCGGGTCGAAATGTGCTTTTCCTGACGATTTGAGCTCTTTTACGGATCGACTATGTCATTTTTCCGATACGGGGAAAATGTGATGAGAAAAAGTCTTTTCTCGCGCAGAACGACGTTTTCGGGTCGAAATGTGCTTTCCCTGACGATTTGAACGATTTTACGGATCGACTTTGTCATTTTTCCGATACGGGGAAATGTGATGAGGAAACGTCTTTTCTCGCGGAGAACGACGTTTTCGGGTCGAAATGTGCTTTTCCTGACGATTTGAACGCTTCTACGGATAGACTTTGACATTTTTCCGATACGGGGAAAATGTTACGAGAAAACGTTTTTTCTCGCGGACAACGACGATTTCGGATCGAAATGTGCTTTTCCTGACGATTTGAGCTATCTTACGGATCGACTTTGTCATTTTTCAGTTACGGGGAAAATGTGATGAGAAAACGTCTTTTCTCTCGGAGAACGACGTTTTCGGGTCGAAATGTGCTATTCCTGACGATTTGAACGCTTCTACGGATAGACTTTGTCATTTTTCCGATACGGGGAAAATGTTACGAGAAAACGTTTTTTCTCGCGGACAACGACGATTTCGGATCGAAATGTGCTTTTCCTGACGATTTGAGCTATTTTACGGATCGACTTTGTCATTTTTCAGTTACGGGGAAAATATGATGAGAAAACGTCTTTTCTCGCGGAGAACGACGTTTTCGGGTCGAAATGTGCTTTTCCTGACGGTTTGAGCTCTTTTACGGATCGACTTTGTCATTTTTCAGTTACGGGGAAAATGTTATGAGAAAACGTCTTTTCTCGCGGAGAACGACGTTTTCGGGTCGAAATGTGCTTTTACTGACGAATTGAACGCTTTTACGGATCGACTTTGTCATTTTTCCGATACGGGGAAAATGTGATGAGAAAACGTCTTTTCTCGCGGAGAACGACGTTTTCGGGTCGAAATGTGCTTTTCCTGACGATTTGAGCTATTTTACGGATCGACTTTGTCATTTTTCCGATACGGGGAAATGTGATGAGAAAACGTCTTTACTCGCATAGAACGACGTTTTCGGGTCGAAATGTGCTTTCCCTGACGATTTGAACGATTTTACGGATCGACTTTGTCATTTTTCCGATACGGGGAAATGTGATGAGGAAACCTCATTTCTCACGGAGAACGACGTTTTCGGGTCGAAATGTGCTTTTCCTGACGATTTGTGCGCCTCTACGGATCGACTTCGTCATTTTTCCGATACGGGGAAAATGTGTTGAGAAAACGTGTTTTCTCGCGGAGAACGACGTTTTCGGGTCGAAATGTGCTTTTCCTGACGATTTGAGCTCTTTTACGGATCGACTTTGTCATTTTTCCGATACGGGAAAAATGTGATGAGAAAAAGTCTTTTCTCGCGCAGAACGACGTTTTCGGGTCGAAATGTGCTTTCCCTGACGATTTGAACGATTTTACGGATCGACTTTGTCATTTTTCCGAAACGGGGAAATGTGATGAGGAAACGTCTTTTCTCGCGGAGAACGACGTTTTCGGGTCGAAATGTGCTTTTCCTGACGATTTGAACGCTTCTACGGATAGACTTTGTCATTTTTCCGATACGGGGAAAATGTTACGAGAAAACGTTTTTTTCTCGCGGACAACGACGATTTCGGATCGAAATGTGCTTTTCCTTACGATTTGAGCTCTTTTACGGATCGACTTTGTCATTTTTCAGTTACGGGGAAAATGTGATGAGAAAACGTCTTTTCTCGCGGAGAACGACGTTTTCGGGTCGAAATGTGCTTTTACTGACGAATTGAACGCTTTTACGGATCGACTTTGTCATTTTTCCGATACGGGGAAAATGTGATGAGAAAACGTCTTTTCTCGCGGAGAACGACGTTTTCGGGTCAAAATGTGCTTTTCCTGACGATTTGAGCTCTTTTACGGATCGACTTTGTCATTTTTCCGATACGGGGAAAATGTGATGAGGAAACGTCTTTTCTCGCGGAGAACGACGTTTTCGGGTCGAAGTGTGCTTTTCCTGACGATTTGTGCGCCTCTACGGATAGACTTTGTCATTTTTCCGATACGGGGAAAATGTTACGAGAAAACGTCTTTTCTCGCGGAAAACGACGATTTCGGATCGAAATGTGCTTTTCCTGACGATTTGAGCTATTTTACGGATCGACTTTGTCATTTTTCAGTTACGGGGAAAATGTGATGAGAAAACGTCTTTTCTCGCGGAGAACGACGTCTTCGGGTCGAAATGTGCTTTTCCTGACGATTTGAGCTCTTTTACGGATCGACTTTGTCATTTTTCAGTTAGGGGGAAAATATGATGAGAAAACGTCTTTTCTCGCGGAGAACGACGTTTTCGGGTCGAAATGTGCTTTTACTGACGAATTGAACGCTTTTACGGATCGACTTTGTCATTTTTCCGATACGGGGAAAATGTGATGAGAAAACGTCTTTTCTCGCGGAGAACGACGTCTTCGGGTCGAAATGTGCTTTTCCTGACGATTTGAGCGGTTTCTACGGATAGACTTTGTCATTTTTCCGATACGGGGAAAATGTTACGAGATAACGTCTTTTCTCGCGGACAACGACGATTTCGGATCGAAATGTGCTTTTCCTGACGATATGAGCTCCTTTACGGATCGACTTTGTCATTTTTCCGATACGGGGAAAATGTGATGAGAAAACGTCTTTTCTCGCGGAGAACGACGTTTTCGGGTCGAAATGTGCTTTTCCTGACGATTTGAGCCCTTTTACGGATCGACTTTGTCATTTTTCAGTTACGGGGTAATATGTGATGAGAAAACGTCTTTTCTCGCGGAGAACGACGTTTTCGGGTCGAAATGTGCTTTTCCTGACGATTTGAACGCTTTTACGGATCGACTTTGTCATTTTTCCGATACGGGGAAAATGTGATGAGAAAACGTCATTTCTCACGGAGAACGACGTTTTCGGGTCGAAATGTGCTTTTCCTGACGATTTGTGCGCCTCTACGGATCGACTTCGTCATTTTTCCGATACGGGGAAAATGTGTTGAGAAAACGTGTTTTCTCGCGGAGAACGACGTTTTCGGGTCGAAATGTGCTTTTCCTGACGATTTGAGCTCTTTTACGGATCGACTATGTCATTTTTCCGATACGGGGAAAATGTGATGAGAAAAAGTCTTTTCTCGCGCAGAACGACGTTTTCGGGTCGAAATGTGCTTTCCCTGACGATTTGAACGATTTTACGGATCGACTTTGTCATTTTTCCGATACGGGGAAATGTGATGAGGAAACGTCTTTTCTCGCGGAGAACGACGTTTTCGGGTCGAAATGTGCTTTTCCTGACGATTTGAACGCTTCTACGGATAGACTTTGACATTTTTCCGATACGGGGAAAATGTTACGAGAAAACGTTTTTTCTCGCGGACAACGACGATTTCGGATCGAAATGTGCTTTTCCTGACGATTTGAGCTATCTTACGGATCGACTTTGTCATTTTTCAGTTACGGGGAAAATGTGATGAGAAAACGTCTTTTCTCTCGGAGAACGACGTTTTCGGGTCGAAATGTGCTATTCCTGACGATTTGAACGCTTCTACGGATAGACTTTGTCATTTTTCCGATACGGGGAAAATGTTACGAGAAAACGTTTTTTCTCGCGGACAACGACGATTTCGGATCGAAATGTGCTTTTCCTGACGATTTGAGCTATTTTACGGATCGACTTTGTCATTTTTCAGTTACGGGGAAAATATGATGAGAAAACGTCTTTTCTCGCGGAGAACGACGTTTTCGGGTCGAAATGTGCTTTTCCTGACGGTTTGAGCTCTTTTACGGATCGACTTTGTCATTTTTCAGTTACGGGGAAAATGTTATGAGAAAACGTCTTTTCTCGCGGAGAACGACGTTTTCGGGTCGAAATGTGCTTTTACTGACGAATTGAACGCTTTTACGGATCGACTTTGTCATTTTTCCGATACGGGGAAAATGTGATGAGAAAACGTCTTTTCTCGCGGAGAACGACGTTTTCGGGTCGAAATGTGCTTTTCCTGACGATTTGAGCTATTTTACGGATCGACTTTGTCATTTTTCCGATACGGGGAAATGTGATGAGAAAACGTCTTTACTCGCATAGAACGACGTTTTCGGGTCGAAATGTGCTTTTCCTGACGATTTGAGCTCTTTTACGGATGGACTTTGTCATTTTTCAGTTACGGGGAAAATGTGATGAGAAAACGTCTTTTCTCGCGGAGAACGACGTTTTCGGGTCGAAATGTGCTTTTACTGACGAATTGAACGCTTTTACGGATCGACTTTGTCATTTTTCCGATACGGGGAAAATGTGATGAGAAAACGTATTTCTCGCGGACAACGACGTTTTCGAGTCGAAATGTGCTTTTCCTGACGATTTGATCGCTTTTACGGATCGACTTTGTCATTTTTCCGATACGGGGAAAATGTGATGAGAAAACGTCTTTTCTCGCGAAGAACGACGTTTTCGGGTCGAAATTTGTTTTCCTGGCGATATGGGCTCTTTTACGGATCGACTTTTTCATTTTTCCGATACGGGGAAAATGTTACGAGAAAACGTCTTTTCTCGCGGACAACGACGATTTCGGATCGAAATGTGCTTTTCCTGACGATTTGAGTTGTTTTACGGATCGACTTTGTCATTTTTCAGTTACGGGGTAAGATGTGATGAGAAAACGTCTTTTCTCGCGGAGAACGACGTTTTCGGGTCGAAATGTGCTTTTTTGACGATTAGAACGCTTTTACGGATCGACTTTGTCATTTTTCCGATACGGGGAAAATGTGATGAGAAAACGTCTTTTCTCGCGGAAAACGACGTTTTCGGGTCGAAATGTGCTTTTCCTGACGATTTGAACGCTTTTACGGATCGAGTTCGTCATTTTTCCGATACGGGGAAAATGTGTTGAGAAAACGTGTTTTCTCGCGTAGAACGACGTTTTCGGGTCGAAATGTGCTTTTCCTGACGATTTGAGCTCTTTTACGGATCGACTTTGTCATTTTTCCGATACGGGGAAAATGTGATGAGAAAAAGTCTTTTCTCGCGCAGAACGACGTTTTCGGGTCGAAATGTGCTTTCCCTGACGATTTGAACGATTTTACGGATCGACTTTGTCATTTTTCCGATACGGGGAAATGTGATGAGAAAACGTCTTTTCTCGCGGAGAACGACGTTTTCGGGTCGAAATGTGCTTTTCCTGACGATTTGAACGCTTCTACGGATAGACTTTGTCATTTTTCCGATACGGGGAAAATGTAACGAGAAAACGTTTTTTCTCGCGGACAACGACGATTTCGGATCGAAATGTGCTTTTCCTGACGATTTGAGCTATTTTACGGATCGACTTTGTCATTTTTCCGATACGGGGAAATGTGATGAGAAAACGTCTTTTCTCGCGGAGAACGACGTTTTCGGGTCGAAATGTGCTTTTCCTGACGGTTTCAGTTCTTTTACGGATCGACTTTGTCATTTTTCAGTTACGGGGAAAATGTTATGAGAAAACGTCTTTTCTCGCGGAGAACGACGTTTTCGGGTCGAAATGTGCTTTTACTGACGAATTGAACGCTTTTACGGATCGACTTTGTCATTTTTCCGATACGGGGAAAATGTGATGAGAAAACGTCTTTTCTCGCGGAGAACGACGTTTTCGGGTCGAAATGTGCTTTTCCTTACGATTTGAGCTCTTTTACGGATCGACTTTGTCATTTTTCAGTTACGGGGAAAATGTGATGAGAAAACGTCTTTTCTCGCGGAGAACGACGTTTTCGGGTCGAAATGTGCTTTTACTGACGAATTGAACGCTTTTACGGATCGACTTTGTCATTTTTCCGATACGGGGAAAATGTGATGAGAAAACGTCTTTTCTCGCGGAGAACGACGTTTTCGGGTCAAAATGTGCTTTTCCTGACGATTTGAGCTCTTTTACGGATCGACTTTGTCATTTTTCCGATACGGGGAAAATGTGATGAGGAAACGTCTTTTCTCGCGGAGAACGACGTTTTCGGGTCGAAGTGTGCTTTTCCTGACGATTTGTGCGCCTCTACGGATAGACTTTGTCATTTTTCCGATACGGGGAAAATGTTACGAGAAAACGTCTTTTCTCGCGGAAAACGACGATTTCGGATCGAAATGTGCTTTTCCTGACGATTTGAGCTATTTTACGGATCGACTTTGTCATTTTTCAGTTACGGGGAAAATGTGATGAGAAAACGTCTTTTCTCGCGCAGAACGACGTTTTCGGGTCGAAATGTGCTTTCCCTGACGATTTGAACGATTTTACGGATCGAATTTGTCATTATTCCGATACGGGGAAATGTGATGAGGAAACGTCTTTCTCGCGGAGAACGACGTTTTCGGGTCGAAATGTGCTTTTCCTGACGATTTGAACGCTTCTACGGATAGACTTTGTCATTTTTCCGATACGGGGAAAATGTTACGAGAAAACGTCTTTTCTCGCGGACAACGACGATTTCGGATCGAAATGTGCTTTTCCTGACGATTTGAGCTATTTTACGGATCGACTTTGTCATTTTTCAGTTACGGGGAAAATGTGATGAGAAAACGTCTTTTCTCTCGGAGAACGACGTTTTCGGGTCGAAATGTGCTTTTCCTGACGATTTGAGCTCTTTTACGGATCGACTTTGTCATTTTTTAGTTACGGGGTAATATGTGATGAGAAAACGTCTTTTCTCGCGGAGAACGACGTTTTCGGGTCGAAATGTGCTTTTTTGACGATTTGAACGCTTTTACTGATCGACTTTGTCATTTTTCCGATACGGGGAAAATGTGATGAGAAAACGTGTTTTCTCGCGGAGAACGACGTTTTCGGGTCGAAATGTGCTTTTACTGACGAATTGAACGCTTTTACGGATCGACTTTGTCATTTTTCCGATACGGGGAAAATGTGATGAGAAAACGTCTTTTCTCGCGGAGAACGACGTCTTCGGGTCGAAATGTGCTTTTCCTGGCGATTTGAGCCCTTTTACGGATCGACTTTGTCATTTTTCAGTTACGGGGTAATATGTGATGAGAAAACGTCTTTTCTCGCGGAGAACGACGTTTTCGGGTCGAAATGTGCTTTTCCTGACGATTTGTGCGCCTCTACGGATAGTCTTTGTCATTTTTCCGATACGGGGAAAATGTTACGAGAAAACGTCTTTTCTCGCGGACAACGACGATTTCGGATCGAAATGTGCTTTTCCTGACGATTTGAGCTCTTTTACGGATCGACTTTGTCATTTTTTAGCTACGGGGTAATATGTGATGAGAAAACGTCTTTTCTCGCGGAGAACGACGTTTTCGGGTCGAAATGTGCTTTTTTGACGATTTGAACGCTTTTACGGATCGACTTTGTCATTTTTCCGATACGGGGAAAATGTGATGAGAAAACGTGTTTTCTCGCGGAGAACGACGTTTTCGGGTCGAAATGTGCTTTTACTGACGAATTGAACGCTTTTACGGATCGACTTTGTCATTTTTCCGATACGGGGAAAATGTGATGAGAAAACGTCTTTTCTCGCGGAGAACGACGTCTTCGGGTCGAAATGTGCTTTTCCTGGCGATTTGAGCCCTTTTACGGATCGACTTTGTCATTTTTCAGTTACGGGGTAATATGTGATGAGAAAACGTCTTTTCTCGCGGAGAACGACGTTTTCGGGTCGAAATGTGCTTTTCCTGACGATTTGAACGCTTTTACGGATCGACTTTGTCATTTTTCCGATACGGGGAAAATGTGAATAGAAAACGTCATTTCTCGCGGAGAACGACGTTTTCGGGTCGAAATGTGCTTTTCCTGACGATTTGTGCGCCTCTACGGATCGACTTCGTCATTTTTCCGATACGGGGAAAATGTGTTGAGAAAACGTGTTTTCTCGCGGAGAACGACGTTTTCGGGTCGAAATGTGCTTTTCCTGACGATTTGAGCTCTTTTACGGATCGACTTTGTCATTTTTCCGATACGGGGAAAATGTGATGAGAAAAAGTCTTTTCTCGCGCAGAACGACGTTTTCGGGTCGAAATGGGCTTTCCCTGACGATTTGAACGATTTTACGGATCGACTTTGTCATTTTTCAGTTACGGGGAAAATGTGATGAGAAAACGTCTTTTCTCTCGGAGAACGACGTTTTCGGGTCGAAATGTGCTTTTCCTGACGATTTGAATGCTTTTACGGATCGACTTTGTCATTTTTCCGATACGGGGAAAATGTGATGAGAAAACGTCTTTTCTCGCGGAGAACGACGTTTTCGGGTCGAAATGAGCTTTTCCTGACGATTTGAGCCCTTTTACGGATCGACTTTGTCATTTTTCAGTTACGGGGTAATATGTGAAGAGAAAACGTCTTTTCTCGCGGAGAACGACGTTTTCGGGTCGAAATGTGCTTTTCCTGACGATTTGAACGCTTTTACGGATCGACTTTGTCATTTTTCCGATACGGGGAAAATGTGATGAGAAAACGTCATTTCTCACGGAGAACGACGTTTTCGGGTCGAAATGTGCTTTTCCTGACGATTTGTGCGCCTCTACGGATCGACTTTGTCATTTTTCAGTTAGGGGGAAAATATGATGAGAAAACGTCTTTTCTCGCGGAGAACGACGTTTTCGGGTCGAAATGTGCTTTTACTGACGAATTGAACGCTTTTACGGATCGACTTTGTCATTTTTCCGATACGGGGAAAATGTGATGAGAAAACGTCTTTTCTCGCGGAGAACGACGTCTTCGGGTCGAAATGTGCTTTTCCTGACGATTTGAGCGCTTCTACGGATAGACTTTGTCATTTTTCCGATACGGGGAAAATGTTACGAGATAACGTCTTTTCTCGCGGACAACGACGATTTCGGATCGAAATGTGCTTTTCCTGACGATATGAGCTCCTTTACGGATCGACTTTGTCATTTTTCCGATACGGGGAAAATGTGATGAGAAAACGTCTTTTCTCGCGGAGAACGACGTTTTCGGGTCGAAATGTGCTTTTCCTGACGATTTGAGCCCTTTTACGGATCGACTTTGTCATTTTTCAGTTACGGGGTAATATGTGATGAGAAAACGTCTTTTCTCGCGGAGAACGACGTTTTCGGGTCGAAATGTGCTTTTCCTGACGGTTTCAGTTCTTTTACGGATCGACTTTGTCATTTTTCAGTTACGGGGAAAATGTTATGAGAAAACGTCTTTTCTCGCGGAGAACGACGTTTTCGGGTCGAAATGTGCTTTTACTGACGAATTGAACGCTTTTACGGATCGACTTTGTCATTTTTCCGATACGGGGAAAATGTGATGAGAAAACGTCTTTTCTCGCGGAGAACGACGTTTTCGGGTCGAAATGTGCTTTTCCTTACGATTTGAGCTCTTTTACGGATCGACTTTGTCATTTTTCAGTTACGGGGAAAATGTGATGAGAAAACGTCTTTTCTCGCGGAGAACGACGTTTTCGGGTCGAAATGTGCTTTTACTGACGAATTGAACGCTTTTACGGATCGACTTTGTCATTTTTCCGATACGGGGAAAATGTGATGAGAAAACGTCTTTTCTCGCGGAGAACGACGTTTTCGGGTCAAAATGTGCTTTTCCTGACGATTTGAGCTCTTTTACGGATCGACTTTGTCATTTTTCCGATACGGGGAAAATGTGATGAGGAAACGTCTTTTCTCGCGGAGAACGACGTTTTCGGGTCGAAGTGTGCTTTTCCTGACGATTTGTGCGCCTCTACGGATAGACTTTGTCATTTTTCCGATACGGGGAAAATGTTACGAGAAAACGTCTTTTCTCGCGGAAAACGACGATTTCGGATCGAAATGTGCTTTTCCTGACGATTTGAGCTATTTTACGGATCGACTTTGTCATTTTTCAGTTACGGGGAAAATGTGATGAGAAAACGTCTTTTCTCGCGCAGAACGACGTTTTCGGGTCGAAATGTGCTTTCCCTGACGATTTGAACGATTTTACGGATCGAATTTGTCATTATTCCGATACGGGGAAATGTGATGAGGAAACGTCTTTCTCGCGGAGAACGACGTTTTCGGGTCGAAATGTGCTTTTCCTGACGATTTGAACGCTTCTACGGATAGACTTTGTCATTTTTCCGATACGGGGAAAATGTTACGAGAAAACGTCTTTTCTCGCGGACAACGACGATTTCGGATCGAAATGTGCTTTTCCTGACGATTTGAGCTATTTTACGGATCGACTTTGTCATTTTTCAGTTACGGGGAAAATGTGATGAGAAAACGTCTTTTCTCTCGGAGAACGACGTTTTCGGGTCGAAATGTGCTTTTCCTGACGATTTGAGCTCTTTTACGGATCGACTTTGTCATTTTTTAGTTACGGGGTAATATGTGATGAGAAAACGTCTTTTCTCGCGGAGAACGACGTTTTCGGGTCGAAATGTGCTTTTTTGACGATTTGAACGCTTTTACTGATCGACTTTGTCATTTTTCCGATACGGGGAAAATGTGATGAGAAAACGTGTTTTCTCGCGGAGAACGACGTTTTCGGGTCGAAATGTGCTTTTACTGACGAATTGAACGCTTTTACGGATCGACTTTGTCATTTTTCCGATACGGGGAAAATGTGATGAGAAAACGTCTTTTCTCGCGGAGAACGACGTCTTCGGGTCGAAATGTGCTTTTCCTGGCGATTTGAGCCCTTTTACGGATCGACTTTGTCATTTTTCAGTTACGGGGTAATATGTGATGAGAAAACGTCTTTTCTCGCGGAGAACGACGTTTTCGGGTCGAAATGTGCTTTTCCTGACGATTTGTGCGCCTCTACGGATAGTCTTTGTCATTTTTCCGATACGGGGAAAATGTTACGAGAAAACGTCTTTTCTCGCGGACAACGACGATTTCGGATCGAAATGTGCTTTTCCTGACGATTTGAGCTCTTTTACGGATCGACTTTGTCATTTTTTAGCTACGGGGTAATATGTGATGAGAAAACGTCTTTTCTCGCGGAGAACGACGTTTTCGGGTCGAAATGTGCTTTTTTGACGATTTGAACGCTTTTACGGATCGACTTTGTCATTTTTCCGATACGGGGAAAATGTGATGAGAAAACGTGTTTTCTCGCGGAGAACGACGTTTTCGGGTCGAAATGTGCTTTTACTGACGAATTGAACGCTTTTACGGATCGACTTTGTCATTTTTCCGATACGGGGAAAATGTGATGAGAAAACGTCTTTTCTCGCGGAGAACGACGTCTTCGGGTCGAAATGTGCTTTTCCTGGCGATTTGAGCCCTTTTACGGATCGACTTTGTCATTTTTCAGTTACGGGGTAATATGTGATGAGAAAACGTCTTTTCTCGCGGAGAACGACGTTTTCGGGTCGAAATGTGCTTTTCCTGACGATTTGAACGCTTTTACGGATCGACTTTGTCATTTTTCCGATACGGGGAAAATGTGAATAGAAAACGTCATTTCTCGCGGAGAACGACGTTTTCGGGTCGAAATGTGCTTTTCCTGACGATTTGTGCGCCTCTACGGATCGACTTCGTCATTTTTCCGATACGGGGAAAATGTGTTGAGAAAACGTGTTTTCTCGCGGAGAACGACGTTTTCGGGTCGAAATGTGCTTTTCCTGACGATTTGAGCTCTTTTACGGATCGACTTTGTCATTTTTCCGATACGGGGAAAATGTGATGAGAAAAAGTCTTTTCTCGCGCAGAACGACGTTTTCGGGTCGAAATGGGCTTTCCCTGACGATTTGAACGATTTTACGGATCGACTTTGTCATTTTTCAGTTACGGGGAAAATGTGATGAGAAAACGTCTTTTCTCTCGGAGAACGACGTTTTCGGGTCGAAATGTGCTTTTCCTGACGATTTGAATGCTTTTACGGATCGACTTTGTCATTTTTCCGATACGGGGAAAATGTGATGAGAAAACGTCTTTTCTCGCGGAGAACGACGTTTTCGGGTCGAAATGAGCTTTTCCTGACGATTTGAGCCCTTTTACGGATCGACTTTGTCATTTTTCAGTTACGGGGTAATATGTGAAGAGAAAACGTCTTTTCTCGCGGAGAACGACGTTTTCGGGTCGAAATGTGCTTTTCCTGACGATTTGAACGCTTTTACGGATCGACTTTGTCATTTTTCCGATACGGGGAAAATGTGATGAGAAAACGTCATTTCTCACGGAGAACGACGTTTTCGGGTCGAAATGTGCTTTTCCTGACGATTTGTGCGCCTCTACGGATCGACTTTGTCATTTTTCAGTTAGGGGGAAAATATGATGAGAAAACGTCTTTTCTCGCGGAGAACGACGTTTTCGGGTCGAAATGTGCTTTTACTGACGAATTGAACGCTTTTACGGATCGACTTTGTCATTTTTCCGATACGGGGAAAATGTGATGAGAAAACGTCTTTTCTCGCGGAGAACGACGTCTTCGGGTCGAAATGTGCTTTTCCTGACGATTTGAGCGCTTCTACGGATAGACTTTGTCATTTTTCCGATACGGGGAAAATGTTACGAGATAACGTCTTTTCTCGCGGACAACGACGATTTCGGATCGAAATGTGCTTTTCCTGACGATATGAGCTCCTTTACGGATCGACTTTGTCATTTTTCCGATACGGGGAAAATGTGATGAGAAAACGTCTTTTCTCGCGGAGAACGACGTTTTCGGGTCGAAATGTGCTTTTCCTGACGATTTGAGCCCTTTTACGGATCGACTTTGTCATTTTTCAGTTACGGGGTAATATGTGATGAGAAAACGTCTTTTCTCGCGGAGAACGACGTTTTCGGGTCGAAATGTGCTTTTCCTGACGATTTGAGCCCTTTTACGGATCGACTTTGTCATTTTTCAGTTACGGGGTAATATGTGATGAGAAAACGTCTTTTCTCGCGGAGAACGACGTTTTCGGGTCGAAATGTGCTTTTCCTGACGATTTGAACGCTTTTACGGATCGACTTTGTCATTTTTCCGATACGGGGAAAATGTGATGAGAAAACGTCATTTCTCACGGAGAACGACGTTTTCGGGTCGAAATGTGCTTTTCCTGACGATTTGTGCGCCTCTACGGATCGACTTCGTCATTTTTCCGATACGGGGAAAATGTGTTGAGAAAACGTGTTTTCTCGCGGAGAACGACGTTTTCGGGTCGAAATGTGCTTTTCCTGACGATTTGAGCTCTTTTACGGATCGACTTTGTCATTTTTCCGATACGGGGAAAATGTGATGAGAAAAAGTCTTTTCTCGCGCAGAACGACGTTTTCGGGTCGAAATGTGCTTTCCCTGACGATTTGAACGATTTTACGGATCGACTTTGTCATTTTTCCGATACGGGGAAATGTGATGAGGAAACGTCTTTTCTCGCGGAGAACGACGTTTTCGGGTCGAAATGTGCTTTTCCTGACGATTTGAGCGCTTCTACGGATAGACTTTGTCATTTTTCCGATACGGGGAAAATGTTACGAGATAACGTCTTTTCTCGCGGACAACGACGATTCGGATCGAAATGTGCTTTTCCTGACGATATGAGCTCCTTTACGGATCGACTTTGTCATTTTTCCGATACGGGGAAAATGTGATGAGAAAACGTCTTTTCTCGCGGAGAACGACGTTTTCGGGTCGAAATGTGCTTTTCCTGACGATTTGAGCCCTTTTACGGATCGACTTTGTCATTTTTCAGTTACGGGGTAATATGTGATGAGAAAACGTCTTTTCTCGCGGAGAACGACGTTTTCGGGTCGAAATGTGCTTTTCCTGACGATTTGAGCCCTTTTACGGATCGACTTTGTCATTTTTCAGTTACGGGGTAATATGTGATGAGAAAACGTCTTTTCTCGCGGAGAACGACGTTTTCGGGTCGAAATGTGCTTTTCCTGACGATTTGAACGCTTTTACGGATCGACTTTGTCATTTTTCCGATACGGGGAAAATGTGATGAGAAAACGTCATTTCTCACGGAGAACGACGTTTTCGGGTCGAAATGTGCTTTTCCTGACGATTTGTGCGCCTCTACGGATCGACTTCGTCATTTTTCCGATACGGGGAAAATGTGTTGAGAAAACGTGTTTTCTCGCGGAGAACGACGTTTTCGGGTCGAAATGTGCTTTTCCTGACGATTTGAGCTCTTTTACGGATCGACTTTGTCATTTTTCCGATACGGGGAAAATGTGATGAGAAAAAGTCTTTTCTCGCGCAGAACGACGTTTTCGGGTCGAAATGTGCTTTCCCTGACGATTTGAACGATTTTACGGATCGACTTTGTCATTTTTCCGATACGGGGAAATGTGATGAGGAAACGTCTTTTCTCGCGGAGAACGACGTTTTCGGGTCGAAATGTGCTTTTCCTGACGATTTGAACGCTTCTACGGATAGACTTTGACATTTTTCCGATACGGGGAAAATGTTACGAGAAAACGTTTTTTCTCGGGACAACGACGATTTCGGATCGAAATGTGCTTTTCCTGACGATTTGAGCTATCTTACGGATCGACTTTGTCATTTTTCAGTTACGGGGAAAATGTGATGAGAAAACGTCTTTTCTCTCGGAGAACGACGTTTTCGGGTCGAAATGTGCTATTCCTGACGATTTGAACGCTTCTACGGATAGACTTTGTCATTTTTCCGATACGGGGAAAATGTTACGAGAAAACGTTTTTTCTCGCGGACAACGACGATTTCGGATCGAAATGTGCTTTTCTTGACGATTTGAGCTATTTTACGGATCGACTTTGTCATTTTTCAGTTACGGGGAAATATGATGAGAAAACGTCTTTTCTCGCGGAGAACGACGTTTTCGGGTCGAAATGTGCTTTTCCTGACGGTTTGAGCTCTTTTACGGATCGACTTTGTCATTTTTCAGTTACGGGGAAAATGTTATGAGAAAACGTCTTTTCTCGCGGAGAACGACGTTTTCGGGTCGAAATGTGCTTTTACTGACGAATTGAACGCTTTTACGGATCGACTTTGTCATTTTTCCGATACGGGGAAAATGTGATGAGAAAACGTCTTTTCTCGCGGAGAACGACGTTTTCGGGTCGAAATGTGCTTTTCCTGACGATTTGAGCTATTTTACGGATCGACTTTGTCATTTTTCCGATACGGGGAAATGTGATGAGAAAACGTCTTTACTCGCATAGAACGACGTTTTCGGGTCGAAATGTGCTTTCCCTGACGATTTGAACGATTTTACGGATCGACTTTGTCATTTTTCCGATACGGGGAAATGTGATGAGGAAACCTCATTTCTCACGGAGAACGACGTTTTCGGGTCGAAATGTGCTTTTCCTGACGATTTGTGCGCCTCTACGGATCGACTTCGTCATTTTTCCGATACGGGGAAAATGTGTTGAGAAACGTGTTTTCTCGCGGAGAACGACGTTTTCGGGTCGAAATGTGCTTTTCCTGACGATTTGAGCTCTTTTACGGATCGACTTTGTCATTTTTCCGATACGGGAAAAATGTGATGAGAAAAAGTCTTTTCTCGCGCAGAACGACGTTTTCGGGTCGAAATGTGCTTTCCCTGACGATTTGAACGATTTTACGGATCGACTTTGTCATTTTTCCGATACGGGGAAATGTGATGAGGAAACGTCTTTTCTCGCGGAGAACGACGTTTTCGGGTCGAAATGTGCTTTTCCTGACGATTTGAACGCTTCTACGGATAGACTTTGTCATTTTTCCCGATACGGGGAAAATGTTACGAGAAAACGTTTTTTTCTCGCGGACAACGACGATTTCGGATCGAAATGTGCTTTTCCTTACGATTTGAGCTCTTTTACGGATCGACTTTGTCATTTTTCCGATACGGGGAAAATGTGATGAGAAAACGTCTTTTCTCGCGGAGAACGACGTTTTCGGGTCGAAATGTGCTTTTCCTGACGATTTGAGCCCTTTTACGGATCGACTTTGTCATTTTTCAGTTACGGGGTAATATGTGATGAGAAAACGTCTTTTCTCGCGGAGAACGACGTTTTCGGGTCGAAATGTGCTTTTCTTGACGATTTGAGCCCTTTTACGGATCGACTTTGTCATTTTTCAGTTACGGGGTAATATGTGATGAGAAAACGTCTTTTCTCGCGGAGAACGACGTTTTCGGGTCGAAATGTGCTTTTCCTGACGATTTGAACGCTTTTACGGATCGACTTTGTCATTTTTCCGATACGGGGAAAATGTGATGAGAAAACGTCATTTCTTACGGAGAACGACGTTTTCGGGTCGAAATGTGCTATTCCTGACGATTTGTGCGCCTCTACGGATCGACTTCGTCATTTTTCCGATACGGGGAAAATGTGTTGAGAAAACGTGTTTTCTCGCGGAGAACGACGTTTTCGGGTCGAAATGTGCTTTTCCTGACGATTTGAGCTCTTTTACGGATCGACTATGTCATTTTTCCGATACGGGGAAAATGTGATGAGAAAAAGTCTTTTCTCGCGCAGAACGACGTTTTCGGGTCGAAATGTGCTTTCCCTGACGATTTGAACGATTTTACGGATCGACTTTGTCATTTTTCCGATACGGGGAAATGTGATGAGGAAACGTCTTTTCTCGCGGAGAACGACGTTTTCGGGTCGAAATGTGCTTTTCCTGACGATTTGAACGCTTCTACGGATAGACTTTGACATTTTTCCGATACGGGGAAAATGTTACGAGAAAACGTTTTTTCTCGCGGACAACGACGATTTCGGATCGAAAATGTGCTTTTCCTGACGATTTGAGCTATCTTACGGATCGACTTTGTCATTTTTCAGTTACGGGGAAAATGTGATGAGAAAACGTCTTTTCTCTCGGAGAACGACGTTTTCGGGTCGAAATGTGCTATTCCTGACGATTTGAACGCTTCTACGGATAGACTTTGTCATTTTTCCGATACGGGGAAAATGTTACGAGAAAACGTTTTTCTCGCGGACAACGACGATTTCGGATCGAAATGTGCTTTTCCTGACGATTTGAGCTATTTTACGGATCGACTTTGTCATTTTTCAGTTACGGGGAAAATATGATGAGAAAACGTCTTTTCTCGCGGAGAACGACGTTTTCGGGTCGAAATGTGCTTTTCCTGACGGTTTGAGCTCTTTTACGGATCGACTTTGTCATTTTTCAGTTACGGGGAAAATGTTATGAGAAAACGTCTTTTCTCGCGGAGAACGACGTTTTCGGGTCGAAATGTGCTTTTACTGACGAATTGAACGCTTTTACGGATCGACTTTGTCATTTTTCCGATACGGGGAAAATGTGATGAGAAAACGTCTTTTCTCGCGGAGAACGACGTTTTCGGGTCGAAATGTGCTTTTCCTGACGATTTGAGCTATTTTACGGATCGACTTTGTCATTTTTCCGATACGGGGAAATGTGATGAGAAAACGTCTTTACTCGCATAGAACGACGTTTTCGGGTCGAAATGTGCTTTCCCTGACGATTTGAACGATTTTACGGATCGACTTTGTCATTTTTCCGATACGGGGAAATGTGATGAGGAAACCTCATTTCTCACGGAGAACGACGTTTTCGGGTCGAAATGTGCTTTTCCTGACGATTTGTGCGCCTCTACGGATCGACTTCGTCATTTTTCCGATACGGGGGAAAATGTGTTGAGAAAACGTGTTTTCTCGCGGAGAACGACGTTTTCGGGTCGAAATGTGCTTTTCCTGACGATTTGAGCTCTTTTACGGATCGACTTTGTCATTTTTCCGATACGGGAAAAATGTGATGAGAAAAAGTCTTTTCTCGCGCAGAACGACGTTTTCGGGTCGAAATGTGCTTTCCCTGACGATTTGAACGATTTACGGATCGACTTTGTCATTTTTCCGATACGGGGAAATGTGATGAGGAAACGTCTTTTCTCGCGGAGAACGACGTTTTCGGGTCGAAATGTGCTTTTCCTGACGATTTGAACGCTTCTACGGGATAGACTTTGTCATTTTTCCGATACGGGGAAAATGTTACGAGAAAACGTTTTTTTCTCGCGGACAACGACGATTTCGGATCGAAATGTGCTTTTCCTTACGATTTGAGCTCTTTTACGGATCGACTTTGTCATTTTTCAGTTACGGGGAAAATGTGATGAGAAAACGTCTTTTCTCGCGGAGAACGACGTTTTCGGGTCGAAATGTGCTTTTACTGACGAATTGAACGCTTTTACGGATCGACTTTGTCATTTTTCCGATACGGGGAAAATGTGTTGAGAAAACGTGTTTTCTCGCGGAGAACGACGTTTTCGGGTCGAAATGTGCTTTTCCTGACGATTTGAGCTCTTTTACGGATCGACTTTGTCATTTTCCGATACGGGGAAAATGTGATGAGAAAAAGTCTTTTCTCGCGCAGAACGACGTTTTCGGGTCGAAATGTGCTTTCCCTGACGATTTGAACGATTTTACGGATCGACTTTGTCCATTTTTCCGATACGGGGAAATGTGATGAGGAAACGTCTTTTCTCGCGGAGAACGACGTTTTCGGGTCGAAATGTGCTTTTCCTGACGATTTGAACGCTTCTACGGATAGACTTTGACATTTTTCCGATACGGGGAAATGTTACGAGAAAACGTTTTTTCTCGCGGAGATTTCGGATCGAAATGTGCTTTTCCTGACGATTTGAGCTATCTTACGGATCGACTTTGTCATTTTTCAGTTACGGGGAAAATGTGATGAGAAAACGTCTTTTCTCTCGGGAGAACGACGTTTTCGGGTCGAAATGTGCTATTCCTGACGATTTGAACGCTTCTACGGATAGACTTTGTCATTTTCCGATACGGGGGAAAATGTTACGAGAAAACGTTTTTCTCGCGGACAACGACGATTTCGGATCGAAATGTGCTTTTCTTGACGATTTGAGCTATTTTACGGAATCGACTTTGTCATTTTTCAGTTACGGGGAAAATATGATGAGAAAACGTCTTTTCTCGCGGAGAACGACGTTTTCGGGTCGAAATGTGCTTTTCCTGACGGTTTGAGCTCTTTACGGATCGACTTTGTCATTTTTCAGTTACGGGGAAAATGTTATGAGAAAACGTCTTTTCTCGCGGAGAACGACGTTTTCGGGTCGAAATGTGCTTTTACTGACGAATTGAACGCTTTTACGGATCGACTTTGTCATTTTTCCGATACGGGGAAAATGTGAGAGAAACGTCTTTTCTCGCGGAGAACGACGTTTTCGGGTCGAAATGTGCTTTTCCTGACGATTTGAGCTATTTTACGGATCGACTTTGTCATTTTTCCGAATACGGGGAAATGTGATTGAGAAAACGTCTTACTCGCATAGAACGACGTTTTCGGGTCGAAATGTGCTTTCCCTGACGATTTGAACGATTTTACGGATCGACTTTGTCATTTTTTCCGATACGGGGAAATGTGATGAGGAAACCTCATTTCTCACGGAGAACGACGTTTTCGGGTCGAAATGTGCTTTTCCTGACGATTTGTGCGCCTCTACGGATCGACTTCGTCATTTTTCCGATACGGGGAAAATGTGTTGAGAAAACGTGTTTCTCGCGGAGACGACGTTTTCGGGTCGAAATGTGCTTTTCCTGACGATTTTGAGCTCTTTTACGGATCGACTTTGTCATTTTTCCGATACGGGAAAAATGTGATGAGAAAAAGTCTTTTCTCGCGCAGAACGACGTTTTCGGGTCGAAATGTGCTTTCCCTGACGATTTGAACGATTTTACGGATCGACTTTGTCATTTTTCCGATACGGGGAAATGTGATGAGGAAACGTCTTTTCTCGCGGAGAAACGACGTTTTCGGGTCGAAATGTGCTTTTCCTGACGATTTGAACGCTTCTACGGATAGACTTTGTCATTTTTCCGATACGGGGAAAATGTTACGAGAAAACGTTTTTTTCTCGCGGACAACGACGATTTCGGATCGAAATGTGCTTTTCCTTACGATTTGAGCTCTTTTACGGATCGACTTTGTCATTTTTCCGATACGGGGAAAATGTGATGAGAAAACGTCTTTTCTCGCGGAGAACGACGTTTTCGGGTCGAAATGTGCTTTTCCTGACGATTTGAGCCCTTTTACGGATCGACTTTGTCATTTTCAGTTACGGGGTAATATGTGATGAGGAAAACGTCTTTTCTCGCGGAGAACGACGTTTTCGGGTCGAAATGTGCTTTTCTTGACGATTTGAGCCCTTTTACGGATCGACTTGTCATTTTTCAGTTACGGGGTAATATGTGATGAGAAAACGTCTTTTCTCGCGGAGAACGACGTTTTCGGGTCGAAATGTGCTTTTCCTGACGATTTGAACGCTTTTACGGATCGACTTTGTCATTTTTCCGATACGGGGAAAATGTGATTGAGAAAACGTCATTTCTTATGGAGAACGACGTTTTCGGGTCGAAATGTGCTTTCCTGACGATTTGTGCGCCTCTACGGATCGACTTCGTCATTTTTCCGATACGGGGAAATGTGTTGAGAAAACGTGTTTTCTCGCGGAGAACGACGTTTTCGGGTCGAAATGTGCTTTTCCTGACGATTTGAGCTCTTTTACGGATGCGACTATGTCATTTTTCCGATACGGGGAAAATGTTGATGAGAAAAAGTCTTTTCTCGCGCAGAACGACGTTTTCGGGTCGAAATGTGCTTTCCCTGACGATTTGAACGATTTACGGATCGACTTTGTCATTTTTCCGATACGGGGAAATGTGGATGAGGAAACGTCTTTTCTCGCGGAGAACGACGTTTTCGGGTCGAAATGTGCTTTCCTGACGATTTGAAACGCTTCTACGGATAGACTTTGACATTTTTCCGATACGGGGAAAATGTTACGAGAAAACGTTTTTTCTCGCGGACAACGACGATTTCGGATCGAAATGTGCTTTTCCTGACGATTTGAGCTATCTTACGGATCGACTTTGTCATTTTTCAGTTACGGGAAAATGTGATGAGAAAACGTCTTTTCTCTCGGAGAACGACGTTTTCGGGTCGAAATGTGCTATTCCTGACGATTTGAACGCTTCTACGGATAGACTTTGTCATTTTTCCGATACGGGGAAAATGTTACGAGAAAACGTTTTTTCTCGCGGACAACGACGATTTCGGATCGAAATGTGCTTTTCCTGACGATTTGAGCTATTTTACGGATCGACTTTGTCATTTTTCAGTTACGGGGAAAATATGATGAGAAAACGTCTTTTCTCGCGGAGAACGACGTTTTCGGGTCGAAATGTGCTTTTCCTGACGGTTTGAGCTCTTTTACGGATCGACTTTGTCATTTTTCAGTTACGGGGAAAATGTTATGAGAAAACGTCTTTTCTCGCGGAGAACGACGTTTTCGGGTCGAAATGTGCTTTTACTGACGAATTGAACGCTTTTACGGATCGACTTTGTCATTTTTCCGATACGGGGAAAATGTGATGAGAAAACGTCTTTTCTCGCGGAGAACGACGTTTTCGGGTCGAAATGTGCTTTTCCTGACGATTTGAGCTATTTTACGGATCGACTTTGTCATTTTTCCGATACGGGGAAATGTGATGAGAAAACGTCTTTACTCGCATAGAACGACGTTTTCGGGTCGAAATGTGCTTTCCCTGACGATTTGAACGATTTTACGGATCGACTTTGTCATTTTTCCGATACGGGGAAATGTGATGAGGAAACCTCATTTCTCACGGAGAACGACGTTTTCGGGTCGAAATGTGCTTTTCCTGACGATTTGTGCGCCTCTACGGATCGACTTCGTCATTTTTCCGATACGGGGAAAATGTGTTGAGAAAACGTGTTTTCTCGCGGAGAACGACGTTTTCGGGTCGAAATGTGCTTTTCCTGACGATTTGAGCTCTTTTACGGATCGACTTTGTCATTTTTCCGATACGGGAAAAATGTGATGAGAAAAAGTCTTTTCTCGCGCAGAACGACGTTTTCGGGTCGAAATGTGCTTTCCCTGACGATTTGAACGATTTTACGGATCGACTTTGTCATTTTTCCGATACGGGGAAATGTGATGAGGAAACGTCTTTTCTCGCGGAGAACGACGTTTTCGGGTCGAAATGTGCTTTTCCTGACGATTTGAACGCTTCTACGGATAGACTTTGTCATTTTTCCGATACGGGGAAAATGTTACGAGAAAACGTTTTTTTCTCGCGGACAACGACGATTTCGGATCGAAATGTGCTTTTCCTTACGATTTGAGCTCTTTTACGGATCGACTTTGTCATTTTTCAGTTACGGGGAAAATGTGATGAGAAAACGTCTTTTCTCGCGGAGAACGACGTTTTCGGGTCGAAATGTGCTTTTACTGACGAATTGAACGCTTTTACGGATCGACTTTGTCATTTTTCCGATACGGGGAAAATGTGATGAGAAAACGTCTTTTCTCGCGGAGAACGACGTTTTCGGGTCAAAATGTGCTTTTCCTGACGATTTGAGCTCTTTTACGGATCGACTTTGTCATTTTTCCGATACGGGGAAAATGTGATGAGGAAACGTCTTTTCTCGCGGAGAACGACGTTTTCGGGTCGAAGTGTGCTTTTCCTGACGATTTGTGCGCCTCTACGGATAGACTTTGTCATTTTTCCGATACGGGGAAAATGTTACGAGAAAACGTCTTTTCTCGCGGAAAACGACGATTTCGGATCGAAATGTGCTTTTCCTGACGATTTGAGCTATTTTACGGATCGACTTTGTCATTTTTCAGTTACGGGGAAAATGTGATGAGAAAACGTCTTTTCTCGCGGAGAACGACGTCTTCGGGTCGAAATGTGCTTTTCCTGACGATTTGAGCTCTTTTACGGATCGACTTTGTCATTTTTCAGTTAGGGGGAAAATATGATGAGAAAACGTCTTTTCTCGCGGAGAACGACGTTTTCGGGTCGAAATGTGCTTTTACTGACGAATTGAACGCTTTTACGGATCGACTTTGTCATTTTTCCGATACGGGGAAAATGTGATGAGAAAACGTCTTTTCTCGCGGAGAACGACGTCTTCGGGTCGAAATGTGCTTTTCCTGACGATTTGAGCGCTTCTACGGATAGACTTTGTCATTTTTCCGATACGGGGAAAATGTTACGAGATAACGTCTTTTCTCGCGGACAACGACGATTTCGGATCGAAATGTGCTTTTCCTGACGATATGAGCTCCTTTACGGATCGACTTTGTCATTTTTCCGATACGGGGAAAATGTGATGAGAAAACGTCTTTTCTCGCGGAGAACGACGTTTTCGGGTCGAAATGTGCTTTTCCTGACGATTTGAGCCCTTTTACGGATCGACTTTGTCATTTTTCAGTTACGGGGTAATATGTGATGAGAAAACGTCTTTTCTCGCGGAGAACGACGTTTTCGGGTCGAAATGTGCTTTTCCTGACGATTTGAACGCTTTTACGGATCGACTTTGTCATTTTTCCGATACGGGGAAAATGTGATGAGAAAACGTCATTTCTCACGGAGAACGACGTTTTCGGGTCGAAATGTGCTTTTCCTGACGATTTGTGCGCCTCTACGGATCGACTTCGTCATTTTTCCGATACGGGGAAAATGTGTTGAGAAAACGTGTTTTCTCGCGGAGAACGACGTTTTCGGGTCGAAATGTGCTTTTCCTGACGATTTGAGCTCTTTTACGGATCGACTATGTCATTTTTCCGATACGGGGAAAATGTGATGAGAAAAAGTCTTTTCTCGCGCAGAACGACGTTTTCGGGTCGAAATGTGCTTTCCCTGACGATTTGAACGATTTTACGGATCGACTTTGTCATTTTTCCGATACGGGGAAATGTGATGAGGAAACGTCTTTTCTCGCGGAGAACGACGTTTTCGGGTCGAAATGTGCTTTTCCTGACGATTTGAACGCTTCTACGGATAGACTTTGACATTTTTCCGATACGGGGAAAATGTTACGAGAAAACGTTTTTTCTCGCGGACAACGACGATTTCGGATCGAAATGTGCTTTTCCTGACGATTTGAGCTATCTTACGGATCGACTTTGTCATTTTTCAGTTACGGGGAAAATGTGATGAGAAAACGTCTTTTCTCTCGGAGAACGACGTTTTCGGGTCGAAATGTGCTATTCCTGACGATTTGAACGCTTCTACGGATAGACTTTGTCATTTTTCCGATACGGGGAAAATGTTACGAGAAAACGTTTTTTCTCGCGGACAACGACGATTTCGGATCGAAATGTGCTTTTCCTGACGATTTGAGCTATTTTACGGATCGACTTTGTCATTTTTCAGTTACGGGGAAAATATGATGAGAAAACGTCTTTTCTCGCGGAGAACGACGTTTTCGGGTCGAAATGTGCTTTTCCTGACGGTTTGAGCTCTTTTACGGATCGACTTTGTCATTTTTCAGTTACGGGGAAAATGTTATGAGAAAACGTCTTTTCTCGCGGAGAACGACGTTTTCGGGTCGAAATGTGCTTTTACTGACGAATTGAACGCTTTTACGGATCGACTTTGTCATTTTTCCGATACGGGGAAAATGTGATGAGAAAACGTCTTTTCTCGCGGAGAACGACGTTTTCGGGTCGAAATGTGCTTTTCCTGACGATTTGAGCTATTTTACGGATCGACTTTGTCATTTTTCCGATACGGGGAAATGTGATGAGAAAACGTCTTTACTCGCATAGAACGACGTTTTCGGGTCGAAATGTGCTTTTCCTGACGATTTGAGCTCTTTTACGGATGGACTTTGTCATTTTTCAGTTACGGGGAAAATGTGATGAGAAAACGTCTTTTCTCGCGGAGAACGACGTTTTCGGGTCGAAATGTGCTTTTACTGACGAATTGAACGCTTTTACGGATCGACTTTGTCATTTTTCCGATACGGGGAAAATGTGATGAGAAAACGTATTTCTCGCGGACAACGACGTTTTCGAGTCGAAATGTGCTTTTCCTGACGATTTGATCGCTTTTACGGATCGACTTGGTCATTTTTCCGATACGGGGAAAATGTGATGAGAAAACGTCTTTTCTCGCGAAGAACGACGTTTTCGGGTCGAAATTTGTTTTCCTGGCGATATGGGCTCTTTTACGGATCGACTTTTTCATTTTTCCGATACGGGGAAAATGTTACGAGAAAACGTCTTTTCTCGCGGACAACGACGATTTCGGATCGAAATGTGCTTTTCCTGACGATTTGAGTTGTTTTACGGATCGACTTTGTCATTTTTCAGTTACGGGGTAAGATGTGATGAGAAAACGTCTTTTCTCGCGGAGAACGACGTTTTCGGGTCGAAATGTGCTTTTTTGACGATTAGAACGCTTTTACGGATCGACTTTGTCATTTTTCCGATACGGGGAAAATGTGATGAGAAAACGTCTTTTCTCGCGGAGAACGACGTTTTCGGGTCGAAATGTGCTTTTCCTGACGATTTGAACGCTTTTACGGATCGAGTTCGTCATTTTTCCGATACGGGGAAAATGTGTTGAGAAAACGTGTTTTCTCGCGTAGAACGACGTTTTCGGGTCGAAATGTGCTTTTCCTGACGATTTGAGCTCTTTTACGGATCGACTTTGTCATTTTTCCGATACGGGGAAAATGTGATGAGAAAAAGTCTTTTCTCGCGCAGAACGACGTTTTCGGGTCGAAATGTGCTTTCCCTGACGATTTGAACGATTTTACGGATCGACTTTGTCATTTTTCCGATACGGGGAAATGTGATGAGAAAACGTCTTTTCTCGCGGAGAACGACGTTTTCGGGTCGAAATGTGCTTTTCCTGACGATTTGAACGCTTCTACGGATAGACTTTGTCATTTTTCCGATACGGGGAAAATGTAACGAGAAAACGTTTTTTCTCGCGGACAACGACGATTTCGGATCGAAATGTGCTTTTCCTGACGATTTGAGCTATTTTACGGATCGACTTTGTCATTTTTCCGATACGGGGAAATGTGATGAGAAAACGTCTTTTCTCGCGGAGAACGACGTTTTCGGGTCGAAATGTGCTTTTCCTGACGGTTTCAGTTCTTTTACGGATCGACTTTGTCATTTTTCAGTTACGGGGAAAATGTTATGAGAAAACGTCTTTTCTCGCGGAGAACGACGTTTTCGGGTCGAAATGTGCTTTTACTGACGAATTGAACGCTTTTACGGATCGACTTTGTCATTTTTCCGATACGGGGAAAATGTGATGAGAAAACGTCTTTTCTCGCGGAGAACGACGTTTTCGGGTCGAAATGTGCTTTTCCTTACGATTTGAGCTCTTTTACGGATCGACTTTGTCATTTTTCAGTTACGGGGAAAATGTGATGAGAAAACGTCTTTTCTCGCGGAGAACGACGTTTTCGGGTCGAAATGTGCTTTTACTGACGAATTGAACGCTTTTACGGATCGACTTTGTCATTTTTCCGATACGGGGAAAATGTGATGAGAAAACGTCTTTTCTCGCGGAGAACGACGTTTTCGGGTCAAAATGTGCTTTTCCTGACGATTTGAGCTCTTTTACGGATCGACTTTGTCATTTTTCCGATACGGGGAAAATGTGATGAGGAAACGTCTTTTCTCGCGGAGAACGACGTTTTCGGGTCGAAGTGTGCTTTTCCTGACGATTTGTGCGCCTCTACGGATCGACTTTGTCATTTTTCAGTTACGGGGAAAATGTGATGAGAAAACGTCTTTTCTCGCGGAGAACGACGTTTTCGGGTCGAAATGTGCTTTTACTGACGAATTGAACGCTTTTACGGATCGACTTTGTCATTTTTCCGATACGGGGAAAATGTGATGAGAAAACGTCTTTTCTCGCGGAGAACGACGTTTTCGGGTCAAAATGTGCTTTTCCTGACGATTTGAGCTCTTTTACGGATCGACTTTGTCATTTTTCCGATACGGGGAAAATGTGATGAGGAAACGTCTTTTCTCGCGGAGAACGACGTTTTCGGGTCGAAGTGTGCTTTTCCTGACGATTTGAACGCTTTTACGGATCGACTTTGTCATTTTTCCGATACGGGGAAAATGTGATGAGAAAACGTGTTTTCTCGCGGAGAACGACGTTTTCGGGTCGAAATGTGCTTTTCCTGACGATTTGAGCTCTTTTACGGATCGACTTTGTCATTTTTCCGATACGGGGAAAATGTTACGAGAAATCGTCTTTTCTCGCGGACAACGACGATTTCGGATCGAAATGTGCTTTTCCTGACGATTTGAGCTATTTTACGGATCGACTTTGTCATTTTTTAGTTACGGGGAAAATGTGATGAGAAAACGTCTTTTCTCTCGGAGAACGACGTTTTCGGGTCGAAATGTGCTTTTCCTGACGATTTTAACGCATTTACGGATCGACTTTGTCATTTTTCCGATACGGGGAAAATGTGATGAGAAAACGTCTTTTCTCGCGGGGAACGACGTTTTCGGGTCGAAATGTGCTTTTCCTGACGGTTTGAGCTCTTTTACGGATCGACTTTGTCATTTTTCAGTTACGGGGTAATATGTGATGAGAAAACGTCCTTTCTCGCGGAGAACGACGTTTTCGGGTCGAAATGTGCTTTTCCTGACGATTTGAACGCTTTTACGGATCGACTTTGTCATTTTTCCTAAACGGGAAAATGTGATGAGAAAACGTCTTTTCTCGCGGAGATCGACGTTTTCGGGTCGAAATGTGCTTTTCCTGACGATTTGAGCTCTTTTACGGATCGACTTTGTCATTTTTCAGTTACGGGGTAATATGTGATGAGAAAACGTCTTTTCTCGCGGAGAACGACGTTTTCGGGTCGAAATGTGCTTTTCCTGACGATTTGTGCGCCTCTACGGATAGACTTTGTCATTTTTCCGATACGGGGAAAATGTTACGAGAAAACGTCTTTTCTCGCGGACAACGACGATTTCGGATCGAAATGTGCTTTTCCTGACGATTTGAGCTCTTTTACGGATCGACTTTGTCATTTTTTAGTTACGGGGTAATATGTGATGAGAAAACGTCTTTTCTCGCGGAGAACGACGTTTTCGGGTCGAAATGTGCTTTTTTGACGATTTGAACGCTTTTACGGATCGACTTTGTCATTTTTCCGATACGGGGAAAATGTGATGAGAAAACGTGTTTTCTCGCGGAGAACGACGTTTTCGGGTCGAAATGTGCTTTTACTGACGAATTGAACGCTTTTACGGATCGACTTTGTCATTTTTCCGATACGGGGAAAATGTGATGAGAAAACGTCTTTTCTCTCGGAGAACGACGTTTTCGGGTCGAAATGTGCTTTTCCTGACGATTTTAACGCTTTTACGGATCGACTTTGTCATTTTTCAGTTACGGGGTAATATGTGATGAGAAAACGTCTTTTCTGGCGGAGAACGACGTTTTCGGGTCGAAATGTGCTTTTCCTCACGATTTGAACGCTTTTACGGATCGACTTTGTCATTTTTCCGATATGGGGAAAATGTGAATAGAAAACGTCATTTCTCGCTGAGAACGACGTTTTCGGGTCGAAATGTGCTTTTCCTGACGATTTGTGCGCCACTACGGATCGACTTCGTCATTTTTCCGATATGGGGAAAATGTGTTGAGAAAACGTGTTTTCTCGCGGAGAACGACGTTTTCGGGTCGAAATGTGCTTTTCCTGACGATTTGAGCTCTTTTACGGATCGACTTTGTCATTTTTCCGATACGGGGAAAATGTGATGAGAAAAAGTCTTTTCTCGCGCAAATGACGTTTTCGGGTCGAAATGGGCTTTCCCTGACGATTTGAACGATTTTACGGATCGACTTTGTCATTTTTCCGATACGGGGAAAATGTGATGAGGAAACGTCTTTTCTCGCGGAGAACGACGTTTTCGGGTCGAAATGTGCTTTTCCTGACGATTTGTGCGCCTCTACGGATAGACTTTGTCATTTTTCCGATACGGGGAAAATGTTACGAGAAAACGTCTTTTCTCGCGGACAACGACGATTTCGGATCGAAATGTGCTTTTCCTGACGATTTGAGCTATTTTACGGATCGACTTTGTCATTTTTCAGTTAGGGGGAAAATATGATGAGAAAACGTCTTTTCTCGCGGAGAACGACGTTTTCGGGTCGAAATGTGCTTTTACTGACGAATTGAACGCTTTTACGGATCGACTTTGTCATTTTTCCGATACGGGGAAAATGTGATGAGAAAACGTCTTTTCTCGCGGAGAACGACGTCTTCGGGTCGAAATGTGCTTTTCCTGACGATTTGAGCGCTTCTACGGATAGACTTTGTCATTTTTCCGATACGGGGAAAATGTTACGAGATAACGTCTTTTCTCGCGGACAACGACGATTTCGGATCGAAATGTGCTTTTCCTGACGATATGAGCTCCTTTACGGATCGACTTTGTCATTTTTCCGAAACGGGGAAAATGTGAAGAGAAAACGTGTTTTCTCGCGGAGAACAACGTTTTCGGGTCGAAATGTGCTTTTCCTGACGATTTGAGCTCTTTTACGGATCGACTTTGTCATTTTTCCGATACGGGGAAAATGTGATGAGAAAACGTGTTTTCTCGCGGAGAACAACGTTTTCGGGTCGAAATGTGCTTTTCCTGACGATTTGAGCTCTTTTACGGATCGACTTTGTCATTTTTCAGTTACGGGGTAATATGTGATGAGAAAACGTCTTTTCTCACGGAGAACGACGTTTTCGGGTCGAAATGTGCTTTTTTGACGATTTGAACGCTTTTACGGATCGACTTTGTCATTTTTCCGATACGGGGAAAATGTGATGAGAAAACGTGTTTTCTCGCGGAGAACGACGTTTTCGGGTCGAAATGTGCTTTTCCTGACGATTTGAGCTCTTTTACGGATCGACTTTGTCATTTTTCAGTTACGGGGAAAATGTGATGAGAAAACGTCTTTTCTCGCGGAGAACGACGTTTTCGGGTCGAAATGTGCTTTTCCTGACGATCTGAGCGCTTCTACGGATAGACTTTGTCATTTTTCCGATACGGGGAAAATGTTACGAGAAAACGTCTTTTCTCGCGGACAACGACGATTCCGGATCGAAATGTGCTTTTCCTGACGATTTTAGCTATTTTACGGATCGACTTTGTCATTTTTCAGTTACGGGGAAAATGTGATGAGAAAACGTCTTTTCTCGCGGAGAACGACGTTTTCGGGTCGAAATGTGCTTTTCCTGACGATTTGAGCTCTTTTACGGATCGACTTTGTCATTTTTCAGTTACGGGGAAAATGTGATGAGAAAACGTCTTTTCTCTCTGAGAACGACGTTTTCGGGTCGAAATGTGCTTTTCCTGACGATTTGAACGCTTTTACGGATCGACTTTGTCATTTTTCCGATACGGGGAAAATGTGATGAGAAAACGTCTTTTCTCGCGCTGAACAACGTTTTCGGGTCGAAATGTGCTTTCCCTGACGATTTGAACGATTTTACGGATCGACTTTGTCATTTTTCCGATCCGGGAAAATGTGATGAGAAAACGACTTTTCTGGCGGAGAACGACGTTTTCGGGTCGAAATGTGCTTTTCCTCACGATTTGAACGCTTTTACGGATCGACTTTGTCATTTTTCCGATACGAGGAAATGTGAATAGAAAACGTCATTTCTCGCTGAGAACGACGTTTTCGGGTCGAAATGTGCTTTTCCTGACGATTTGTGCGCCACTACGGATCGACTTCGTCATTTTTCCGATACGGGGAAAATGTGTTGAGAAAACGTGTTTTCTCGCGGAGAACGACGTTTTCGGGTCGAAATGTGCTTTTCCTGACGATTTGAGCTCTTTTACGGATCGACTTTGTCATTTTTCCGATACGGGGAAAATGTGATGAGAAAAAGTCTTTTCTCGCGCAAATGACGTTTTCGGGTCGAAATGGGCTTTCCCTGACGATTTGAACGATTTTACGGATCGACTTTGTCATTTTTCCGATACGGGGAAAATGTGATGAGGAAACGTCTTTTCTCGCGGAGAACGACGTTTTCGGGTCGAAATGTGCTTTTCCTGACGATTTGTGCGCCTCTACGGATAGACTTTGTCATTTTTCCGATACGGGGAAAATGTTACGAGAAAACGTCTTTTCTCGCGGACAACGACGATTTCGGATCGAAATGTGCTTTTCCTGACGATTTGAGCTATTTTACGGATCGACTTTGTCATTTTTCAGTTAGGGGGAAAATATGATGAGAAAACGTCTTTTCTCGCGGAGAACGACGTTTTCGGGTCGAAATGTGCTTTTACTGACGAATTGAACGCTTTTACGGATCGACTTTGTCATTTTTCCGATACGGGGAAAATGTGAAGAGAAAACGTCTTTTCTCGCGGAGAACGACGTCTTCGGGTCGAAATGTGCTTTTCCTGACGATTTGAGCGCTTCTACGGATAGACTTTGTCATTTTTCCGATACGGGGAAAATGTTACGAGATAACGTCTTTTCTCGCGGACAACGACGATTTCGGATCGAAATGTGCTTTTCCTGACGATATGAGCTCCTTTACGGATCGACTTTGTCATTTTTCCGAAACGGGGAAAATGTGAAGAGAAAACGTGTTTTCTCGCGGAGAACAACGTTTTCGGGTCGAAATGTGCTTTTCCTGACGATTTGAGCTCTTTTACGGATCGACTTTGTCATTTTTCCGATACGGGGAAAATGTGATGAGAAAACGTGTTTTCTCGCGGAGAACAACGTTTTCGGGTCGAAATGTGCTTTTCCTGACGATTTGAGCTCTTTTACGGATCGACTTTGTCATTTTTCAGTTACGGGGTAATATGTGATGAGAAAACGTCTTTTCTCACGGAGAACGACGTTTTCGGGTCGAAATGTGCTTTTTTGACGATTTGAACGCTTTTACGGATCGACTTTGTCATTTTTCCGATACGGGGAAAATGTGATGAGAAAACGTGTTTTCTCGCGGAGAACGACGTTTTCGGGTCGAAATGTGCTTTTCCTGACGATTTGAGCTCTTTTACGGATCGACTTTGTCATTTTTCAGTTACGGGGAAAATGTGATGAGAAAACGTCTTTTCTCGCGGAGAACGACGTTTTCGGGTCGAAATGTGCTTTTTCCTGACGATCTGAGCGCTTCTACGGATAGACTTTGTCATTTTTCCGATACGGGGAAAATGTTACGAGAAAACGTCTTTTCTCGCGGACAACGACGATTCCGGATCGAAATGTGCTTTTCCTGACGATTTTAGCTATTTTACGGATCGACTTTGTCATTTTTCAGTTACGGGGAAAATGTGATGAGAAAACGTCTTTTCTCGCGGAGAACGACGTTTTCGGGTCGAAATGTGCTTTTCCTGACGATTTGAGCTCTTTTACGGATCGACTTTGTCATTTTTCAGTTACGGGGAAAATGTGATGAGAAAACGTCTTTTCTCTCTGAGAACGACGTTTTCGGGTCGAAATGTGCTTTTCCTGACGATTTGAACGCTTTTACGGATCGACTTTGTCATTTTTCCGATACGGGGAAAATGTGATGAGAAAACGTCTTTTCTCGCGCTGAACGACGTTTTCGGGTCGAAATGTGCTTTCCCTGACGATTTGAACGATTTTACGGATCGACTTTGTCATTTTTCCGATCCGGGAAAATGTGATGAGAAAACGACTTTTCTCGCGGAGAACGACGTTTTCGGGTCGAAATGTGCTTTTCCTGACGATTTGAACGCTTTTACGGATCGACTTTGTCATTTTTCCGATACGGGGAAATTGTGATGAGAATGACTTTTCTCGCGGAGAACGACGTTTTCGGGGCAAAATGTGCTTTTCCTGACGATTTGAGCTCTTTTACGGATCGACTTTGTCATTTTTCAGTTACGGGGAAAATGTGATGAGAAAACGTCTTTTCTCGCGGAAAACGACGTTTTCGGGTCGAAATGTGCTTTTCCTGACGATTTGAGCTCTTTTACGGATCGACTTTGTCATTTTTCCGATACGGGGAAAATGTGATGACAAAACGTCTTTTCTCGCGGAGAACGACGTTTTCGGGTCGAAATTTGCTTTTCCTGGCGATTTGAGCTCTTTTACGGATCGACTTTGTCATTTTTCCGATCCGGGAAAATGTGATGAGAAAACGTCTTTTCTCGCGGAGAACGACGTTTTCGGGTTGAAATTTGCTTTTCCTGGCGATTTGAGCTCTTTTACGGATCGACTTTGTAATTTTTCCGATACGGGGAAAATGTGATGAGAAAACGTCTTTCGGGTCGAAATGTGCTTTTCCTGACGATTTGAGCTCTTTTACGGATCGACTTTGTCATTTTTCAGTTAAGGGGAAAATGTGATGAGAAAACGTCTTTTCTCGCGGAGAACGACGTTTTCGGGTCGAAATGTGCTTTTCCTGACGATTTGAGCTCTTTTACGGATCGACTTTGTCATTTTTCAGATACCGGGAAATGTGTTGAGAAAACGTCTTTTCTCGCGGAGAACGACGTTTTCAGGTCGAAATGTGCTTTTCCTGACGATTAGAACGCTTTTACGGATCGACTTTGTCATTTTTCCGATACGGGGAAATGTGATGAGAAAACGTCTTTTCTCTCGGAGAACGACGTTTTCGGGTCGAAATGTGCTTTTCAAATCGCCAGGAAAAGCACGTTTCGGGTCGAAATGTGCTTTTCCTGGCGATTTGAGCTCTTTTACGGATCGACTTTGTCATTTTTCAGATACGGGGAAATGTGTTGAGAAAACGTCTTTTCTCGCGGAGAACGACGTTTTCGGGTCGAAATGTGCTTTTCCTGACGATTTGAGCTCTTTTACGGATCGACTTTGTCATTTTTCAGTTAAGGGGAAAATGTGATGAGAAAACGTCTTTTCTCTCGGAGAACGACGTTTTCAGGTCGAAATGTGCTTTTCCTGACGATTTGAACGCTTTTACGGATCGACTTTGTCATTTTTCCGATACGGGGAAATGTGATGAGAAAACGTCTTTTCTCGCGGAGAACGACGTTTTCGGGTCGAAATGTGCTTTTCCTGACGATTTGAGCGCTTTTACGGATCGACTTTGTCATTTTTCAGTTACGGGGAAAATGTGATGAGAAAACGTCTTTTCTCGCGGAAAACGACGTTTTCGGGTCGAAATGTGCTTTTCCTGACGATTTGAGCTCTTTTACGGATCGACTTTGTCATTTTTCAGTTACGGGGAAAATGTGATGAGAAAACGTCTTTTCTCGCGGAAAACGACGTTTTCGGGTCGAAATGTGCTTTTCCTGACGATTTGAGCTCCTTTACGGATCGACTTTGTCATTTTTCCGATACGGGGAAAATGTGATGAGAAAACGTCTTTTCTCGCGGAGAACGACGTTTTCGGGTCGAAATGTGCTTTTCCTGACGATTTGAACGCTTTTACGGATCGACTTTGTCATTTTTCCGATACGGGGAAAATGTAATGAGAAAACGTCCTTTCTCGCGCAGAACGACATTTTTGGGTCGAAATGTGCTTTTCCTGACGATTTGATTTCTTTAGCTTTGTCATTTTTCCGATACGGGGAAAATGTGATGAGAAAAAGTCTTTCGGGTCGAAATGTGCTTTTCCTGACGATTTGAGCTCTTTTACTTTGTCATTTTTCCGATACGGGGAAAATGTGATGAGAAAAAGTCTTTCGGGTCGAAATGTGCTTTTCCTGACGATTTGAGCTCTTTTACTTTGTCATTTTTCCGATACGGGGAAAATATGATGAGAAAACGTCTTTTCTCGCGGAGAACGACGTTTTCGGGTCGAAATGTGCTTTTCCTGACGATTTGAACGCTTTTACGGATCGACTTTGTCATTTTTCCGATACGGGCAAAATGTGATGAGAAAACGTCTTTTCTCGCGGAGAACGACGTTTTCGGGTCGAAATGTGCTTTTCCTGGCGATTTGAGCTCTTTTACGGATCGACTTTGTCATTTTTTAGATACGGGGAAATGTGATGAGAAAACGTCTTTTCTCGCGGAGAACGACGTTTTCGGGTCGAAATGTGCTTTTCCTGACGATTTGAGCTCTTTTACGGATCGACTTTGTCATTTTCCGATTCGGGGAAAATGTGATGAGAAAACGTCATTTCTCGCGGAGAACGACGTTTTCGGGTCGAAATGTGCTTTTCCTGACGATTTGAGCTCTTTTACGGATCGACTTTGTCATTTTTCCGATACGGGGAAAATGTGATGAGAAAAAGTCTTTTCTCGCGCAAGAACGTCGTTCTCGGGTCGAAATGTGCTTTTCCTGACGATTTGAGCTCTTTTACGGACCGAGTTTGTCATTTTTTCGATACGGGGAAAATGTGATGAGAAAATATCTTTTCTCGCGGAGAACGACGTTTTCGGGTCGAAATGTGCTTTTCTTGACGATTTGAGCTCTTTTACGGATCGACTTTGTCATTTTTCCGATATGGGGAAAATATGATGAGAAAACATCTTTTCTCGCGGAGAACGACGTTTTCGGGTCGAAATTTGCTTTTCCTGGCGATTTGAGCTCTTTTACGGATCGACTTTGTCATTTTCCCGATCCGGGAAAATGTGATGAGAAAACGTCTTTTCTCGCGGAGAACGACGTTTTCGGGTCGAAATGTGCTTTTCCTGACGATTTGAACGCTTTTACGAATCGACTTTGTCATTTTTCAGTTACGGGGAAAATGTGATGAGAAAACGTCATTTCTCGCGGAGAACGACGTTTTCGGGTCGAAATGTGCTTTTCCTGACGATTTGAGCTCTTTTACGGATGCCATTTTTCCGATACGGGGAAAATGTAATGAGAAAACGTCCTTTCTCGCGCAGAACGACATTTTTGGGTCGAAATGTGCTTTTCCTGACGATTTGAGCTCTTTAGCTTTGTCATTTTTCCGATACGGGGAAAATGTGATGAGAAAACGTCTTTCGGGTCGAAATGTGCTTTTCCTGACGATTTGAGCTCTTTTACTTTGTCATTTTTCCGATACGGGGAAAATGTGATGAGAAAACGTCTTTTCTCGCGGAGAACGACGTTTTCGGGTCGAAATGTGCTTTTCCTGACGATTTGAGCTCTTTTACGGATCGACTTTGTCATTTTTCCGATACGGGGAAATTGTGATGAGAATGACTTTTCTCGCGGAGAACGACGTTTTCGGGGCAAAATGTGCTTTTCCTGACGATTTGAGCTCTTTTACGGATCGACTTTGTCATTTTTCAGTTACGGGAAAAATGTGATGAGAAAACGTCTTTTCTCGCGGAAAACGACGTTTTCGGGTCGAAATGTGCTTTTCCTGACGATTTGAGCTCTTTTACGGATCGACTTTGTCATTTTTCCGATACGGGGAAAATGTGATGACAAAACGTCTTTTCTCGCGGAGAACGACGTTTTCGGGTCGAAATTTGCTTTTCCTGGCGATTTGAGCTCTTTTACGGATCGACTTTGTCATTTTTCCGATCCGGGAAAATGTGATGAGAAAACGTCTTTTCTCGCGGAGAACGACGTTTTCGGGTTGAAATTTGCTTTTCCTGGCGATTTGAGCTCTTTTACGGATCGACTTTGTAATTTTTCCGATACGGGGAAAATGTGATGAGAAAACGTCTTTCGGGTCGAAATGTGCTTTTCCTGACGATTTGAGCTCTTTTACTTTGTCATTTTTCCGATACGGGGAAAATGTGATGAGAAAACGTCTTTTCTCGCGGAGAACGACGTTTTCGGGTCGAAATGTGCTTTTCCTGACGATTTGAACGCTTTTACGGATCGACTTTGTCATTTTTCCGATACGGGGAAAATGTGATGACAAAACGTCATTTCTCGCGGAGAACGACGTTTTCGGGTCGAAATGTGCTTTTCCTGACGATTTGAGCTCTTTTACGGATCGACTATGCCATTTTTCCGATACGGGGAAAATGTGATGAGAAAACGTCTTTTCTCGCGGAGAACGACGTCTTCGGGTCGATATGTGCTTTTCCTGACGATTTGAACGCTTTACGAATCGACTTTGTCATTTTTCAGTTACGGGGAAAATGTGATGAGAAAACGTCATTTCTCGCGGAGAACGACGTTTTCGGGTCGAAATGTGCTTTTCCTGACGATTTGAGCTCTTTTACGGATCGACTTTGTCATTTTTCCGATACGGGGAAAATGTGATGAGAAAACGTCTTTTCTCGCGGAGAACGACGTTTTCGGGTCGAAATATGCTTTTCCTGACGATTTGAACGCTTTTACGGATCGACTTTGTCATTTTTCAGTTACGGGGAAAATGTGATGAAAAAACGTCATTTCTCGCGGAGAACGACGTTTTCGGGTCGAAATGTGCTTTTCCTGACGATTTGAGCTCTTTTACGGATGCCATTTTTCCGATACGGGGAAAATGTAATGAGAAAACGTCCTTTCTCGCGCAGAACGACATTTTTGGGTCGAAATGTGCTTTTCCTGACGATTTGAGCTCTTTAGCTTTGTCATTTTTCCGATACGGGGAAAATGTGATGAGAAAAAGTCTTTCGGGTCGAAATGTGCTTTTCCTGACGATTTGAGCTCTTTTACTTTGTCATTTTTCCGATACGGGGAAAATGTGATGAGAAAACGTCTTTTCTCGCGGAGAACGACGTTTTCGGGTCGAAATGTGCTTTTCCTGACGATTTGAGCTCTTTTACGGATCGACTTTGTCATTTTTCCGATACGGGGAAAATATGATGAGAAAACGTCTTTTCTCGCGGAGAACGACGTTTTCGGGTCGAAATGTGCTTTTCCTGACGATTTGAACGCTTTTACGGATCGACTTTGTCATTTTCCGATTCGGGGAAAATGTGATGAGAAAACGTCATTTCTCGCGGAGAACGACGTTGTCGGGTCGAAATGTGCTTTTCCTGACGATTTGAGCTCTTTTACGGATCGACTTTGTCATTTTTCCGATACGGGGAAAATGTGATGAGAAAACATCTTTTCTCGCGGAGAACGACGTTTTCGGGTCGAAATTTGCTTTTCCTGGCGATTTGAGCTCTTTTACGGATCGACTTTGTCATTTTTCCGATCCGGGAAAATGTGATGAGAAAACGTCTTTTCTCGCGGAGAACGACGTTTTCGGGTCGAAATGTGCTTTTCCTGACGATTTGAGCTCTTTTACGGATCGACTTTGTCATTTTTCCGATACGGGGAAAATGTTACGAGAAAACGTCTTTTCTCGCGGACAACGACGATTTCGGATCGAAATGTCCTTTTCCTGACGATTTGAGCTATTTTACGGATCGACTTTGTCATTTTTCAGTTACGGGGAAAATGTGATGAGAAAACGTCCTTTTCTCTCGGAGAACGACGTTTTCGGGTCGAAATGTGCTTTTCCTGACGATTTGAACGCTTTTACGGATCGACTTTGTCATTTTTCCGATACGGGGAAATGTCATGAGAAAACGTCTTTTCTCGCGGAGAACGACGTTTTCGGGTCGAAATGTGCTTTTCCTGACGATTTGAGCTCTTTTACGGATCGACGTTGTCATTTTTCCGATACGGGGAAAATATGATGAGAAAACGTCTTTTCTCGCGGAGAACGACGTTTTCGGGTCGAAATGTGCTTTTCCTGACGATTTGAGCTCTTTTACGGATCGAGTTTGTCATTTTTCCGATACCGGAAAAATGTGATGAGAAAACGTCTTTTCTCGCGGAGAACGACGTTTTCGGGTCGAAATGTGCTTTTCGTGACGATTTGAGCTCTTTTACGGATCGACTTTGTCATTTTCCGATTCGGGGAAAATGTGATGAGAAAATGTCTTTTCTCGCGGAGAACGACGTTTTCGGGTCGAAATGTGCTTTTCTTGACGATTTGAGCTCTTTTACGGATCGACTTTGTCATTTTTCCGATACGGGGAAAATATGATGAGAAAACATCTTTTCTCGCGGAGAACGACGTTTTCGGGTCGAAATTTGCTTTTCCTGGCGATTTGAGCTCTTTTACGGATCGGCTTTGTCATTTTTCCGATCCGGGAAAATGTGATGAGAAAACGTCTTTTCTCGCGGAGAACGACGTTTTCGGGTCGAAATGTGCTTTTCCTGACGATTTGAGCTGTTTTACGGATCGACTTTGTCATTTTTCCGATACGGGGAAAATGTTACGAGAAAACGTCTTTTCTCGCGGACAACGACGATTTCGGATCGAAATGTGCTTTCCCTGACGATTTGAACGATTTTACGGATCGACTTTGTCATTTTTCCGATACGGGGAAATGTAATGAGAAAACGTCTTTTCTCGCGGAGAACGACGTTTTCGGGTCGAAATGTGCTTTTCCTGACGATTTGAGCGCTTCTACGGATAGACTTTGTCATTTTTCCGATACGGGGAAAATGTGACGAGAAAACGTCTTTTCTCGCGGACAACGACGATTTCGGATAGAAATGTGCTTTTCCTGACGATTTGAGCTCTTTTACGGATCGACTTTGTCATTTTTCCGATACGGGGAAAATGTGATGGTAAAACGTCTTTTCTCTCGGAGAACGACGTTTTTAGGTCGAAATGTGCTTTTCCTGACGATTTGAACGCTTTTACGGATCGACTTTGTCATTTTTCCGATACGGGGAAAATGTGATGAGAAAACGTCCTTTCTCGCGCAGAACGACGTTTTCGGGTCGAAATGTGCTTTTCCTGACGATTTGAACGCTTTTACGGTTCGACTTTGTCATTTTTCCGATCCGGGAAAATGTGATGAGAAAACGTCTTTTCTCGCGGAGAACGACGTTTTCGGGTCGAAATGTGCTTTTCGTGACGATTTGAGCTCTTTTACGGATCGACTTTGTCATTTTCCGATTCGGGGAAAATGTGATGAGAAAATGTCTTTTCTCGCGGAGAACGACGTTTTCGGGTCGAAATGTGCTTTTCTTGACGATTTGAGCTCTTTTACGGATCGACTTTGTCATTTTTCCGATACGGGGAAAATATGATGAGAAAACATCTTTTCTCGCGGAGAACGACGTTTTCGGGTCGAAATTTGCTTTTCCTGGCGATTTGAGCTCTTTTACGGATCGGCTTTGTCATTTTTCCGATCCGGGAAAATGTGATGAGAAAACGTCTTTTCTCGCGGAGAACGACGTTTTCGGGTCGAAATGTGCTTTTCCTGACGATTTGAGCTCTTTTACGGATCGACTTTGTCATTTTTCCGATACGGGGAAAATGTTACGAGAAAACGTCTTTTCTCGCGGACAACAACGATTTCGGATCGAAATGTGCTTTCCCTGACGATTTGAACGATTTTACGGATCGACTTTGTCATTTTTCCGATACGGGGAAATGTGATGAGAAAACGTCTTTTCTCGCGGAGAACGACGTTTTCGGGTCGAAATGTGCTTTTCCTGACGATTTGAGCGCTTCTACGGATAGACTTTGTCATTTTTCCGATACGGGGAAAATGTGACGAGAAAACGTCTTTTCTCGCGGACAACGACGATTTCGGATAGAAATGTGCTTTTCCTGACGATTTGAGCTCTTTTACGGATCGACTTTGTCATTTTTCCGATACGGGGAAAATGTGATGATAAAACGTCTTTTCTCTCGGAGAACGACGTTTTTAGGTCGAAATGTGCTTTTCCTGACGATTTGAACGCTTTTACGGATCGATTTTGTCATTTTTCCGATACGGGGAAAATGTGACGAGAAAACGTCTTTTCTCGCGGACAACGACGATTTCGGATAGAAATGTGCTTTTCCTGACGATTTGAGCATTTTACGGATCGTCTTTGTCATTTTTCAGTTACGGGGAAAATGTGATGAGAAAACGTCTTTTCTCTCGGAGAACGACGTTTTTAGGTCGAAATGTGCTTTTCCTGACGATTTGAACGCTTTTACGGATCGACTTTGTCATTTTTCCGATACGGGGAAAATGTGATGAGAAAACGTCTTTTCTCGCGCAGAACGACGTTTTCGGGTCGAAATGTGCTTTTCGTGACGATTTGAGCTCTTTTACGGATCGACTTTGTCATTTTCCGATTCGGGGAAAATGTGGTGAGAAAACGACATTTCTCGCGGAGAATGACGTTTTCGGGTCGAAATGTGCTTTTCCTGACGATTTGAGCTCTTTTACGGATCGACTATGCCATTTTTCCGATACGGGAAAAATGTGACGAGAAAACGTCTTTTCTCGCGGAGAACGACGTCTTCGGGTCGATATGTGCTTTTCCTGACGATTTGAACGCTTTTACGAATCGACATTGTCATTTTTCAGTTACGGGGAAAATGTGATGAGAAAACGTCATTTCTCGCGGAGAACGACGTTTTCGGGTCGAAATGTGCTTTTCCAGACGATTTGAACGCTTTTACGGATCGACTTTGTCATTTTTCAGTTACGGGGAAAATGTGATGAGAAAACGTCTATTCTCGCGGAGAACGACGTTTTCGGGTCGAAATGTGCTTTTCTTGACGATTTGAGCTCTTTTACGGATCGACTTTGTCATTTTTCAGTTACGGGGAAAATGTGATGAGAAAACGTCTTTTCTCGCGGAAAACGACGTTTTCGGGTCGAAATGTGCTTTTCCTGACGATTTGAGCTCTTTTACGGATCGACTTTGTCATTTTTCCGATACGGGGAAAATGTGATGAGAAAACGTCTTTTCTCGCGGAGAACGACGTTTTCGGGTCGAAATGTGCTTTTCCTGACGATTTGAACGCTTTTACGGATCGACTTTGTCATTTTTCAGTTACGGGGAAAATGTGATGAGAAAACGTCATTTCTCGCGGAGAACGACGTTTTCGGGTCGAAATGTGCTTTTCCTGACGATTTGAGCTCTTTTACGGATGCCATTTTTCCGATACGGGGAAAATGTAATGAGAAAACGTCCTTTCTCGCGCAGAACGACATTTTTGGGTCGAAATGTGCTTTTCCTGACGATTTGAGCTCTTTAGCTTTGTCATTTTTCCGATACGGGGAAAATGTGATGAGAAAAAGTCTTTCGGATCGAAATGTGCTTTTCCTGACGATTTGAGCTCTTTTACTTTGTCATTTTTCCGATACGGGGAAAATGTGATGAGAAAACGTCTTTTCTCGCCGAGAACGACGTTTTCGGGTCGAAATGTGCTTTTCCTGACGATTTGAGCTCTTTTATGGATCGACTTTGTCATTTTTCCGATACGGGGAAAATGTGATGAGAAAACGTCTTTTCTCGCGGAGAACGACGTTTTCGGGTCGAAATGTGCTTTTCCTGACGATTTGAACGCTTTTACGGATCGACTTTGTCATTTTTCAGTTACTGGGAAAATGTGATGAGAAAACGTCTTTTCTCGCGGAGAACGACGTTTTCGGGTCGAAATGTGCTTTTCCTGACGATTTGAACGCTTTTACGGATCGACTTTGTCATTTTTTCGATACGGGGAAAATGTGATGAGAAAACGTCTTTTCTCGCGGAGAACGACGTTTTCCGTTCGAAATTTGCTTTTCCTGGCGATTTGAGCTCTTTTACGGATCGACATTGTCATTTTTCCGATCCGGGAAAATGTGATGAAAAAACGTCTTTTCTCGCGGAGAACGACGTTTTCGGGTCGAAATGTGCTTTTCCTGACGATTTGAACGCTTTTACGGATCGACTTTGTCATTTTTCAGTTACTGGGAAAATGTGATGAGAAAACGTCAATTCTCGCGGAAAACGACGTTTTCGGGTCGAAATGTGCTTTCCCTGACGATTTGAGCTCTTTTACGGATCGACTATGTCATTTTTACGATACGGGGAAAATGTGATGACAAAACGTCTTTTCTCGCGGAGAACGACGTTTTCGGGTCGAAAATTGCTTTTCCTGGCGATTTGAGCTCTTTTACGGATCGACTTTGTCATTTTTCCGATACGGAGAAAATTTGATGATAAAACGTCTTTTCTCGCGGAGAACGACGTTTTCGGGTCGAAATGTGCTTTTACTGACGATTTGAACGCTTTTACGGATCGACTATGTCATTTTTCCGATACGGGGAAAATATGATGAGAAAACATCTTTTCTCGCGGAGAACGACGTCCTCGGGTCGGAATGTGCTTTTCCTGACGATTTGAGCACTTTTACGGACCGACTTTGTCATTTTTCCGATACGGGAAAATGTGATGAGAAAACGTCTTTTCTCGCTGATAACGACGTTTTCGGTTCGAAATGTGCTTTTCCTGACGATTTGAGCGCTTTTACGGATCGACTTTGTCATTTTTCAGTGACGGGGAAAATGTGATGAGAAAACGTCTTTTCTCGCGGAGAACGACTTTTTCGGGTCGAAATGTGCTTTTCCTGACGATTTGAGCGCTTTTACGGATCGACTTTGTCATTTTTCCGATACGGGGAAAATGTGATGAGAAAACGTCAATTCTCGCGGAGAACGACTTTTAGGGGTCGAAATGTGCTTTTCCTGACGATTTGAGCGCTTTTACGGATCGACTTTGTCATTTTTCCGATACGGGGAAAATGTGATGAGAAAACGTCAATTCTCGCGGAGAACGACGTTTTCGGGTCGAAATGTGCTTTCCCTGACGATTTGAGCTCTTTTACGGATCGACTTTGTAATTTTTCCGATACGGGGAAAATGTGATGCCAAAACGTCTTTTCTCGCGGAGAACGACGTTTTCGGGTCGAAATGTGCTTTTACTGACGATTTGAACGCTTTTACGGATCGACTTTGTCATTTTTCCGATACGTGGAAAATATGATGAGAAAACGACTTTTCTCGCGGAGAACGACGTCTTCGGGTCGAAATGTGCTTTTCCTGACGATTTGAGCGCTTTTACGGATCGACATTGTCATTTTTCCGATACGGGAAAATGTGATGAGAAAACGTCTTTTCTCGCGGAGAACGACGTTTTCGGGTCGAAATGTGCTTTTCCTGACGATTTGAGCGCTTCTACGGATAGACTTTGTCATTTTTCCGATACGGGGAAAATGTTACGAGAAAACGTCTTTTCTCGCGGACAACGACGATTTCGGATCGAAATGTGCTTTTCCTGACGATTTGAGCTATTTTTCGGATCGACTATGTCATTTTTCAGTTACGGGGAAAATGTGATGAGAAAACGTCTTTTCTGTCGGAGAACGACGTTTTCGGGTCGAAATGTGCTTTTCCTGACGATTTGAGCTCTTTTACGGATCGACTTTGTCATTTTTCCGATACGGGGAAAATGTGATGAGAAAACGTCTTTTCTCGCGGAGAACGACGTTTTCGGGTCGAAATTTGCTATTCCTGGCGATTTGAGCTCTTTTACGGATCGACTTCGTCATTTTTCAGTTGCAGGGAAAATTTGATGAGAAAACATCTTTTCTCGCGCAGAACGATGTTTTCGGGTCGAAATGTGCTTTCCCTGACGATTTGAGCTATTTTACGGATCGACTTTGTCATTTTTCAGTTACGGGGAAAATGTGATGAGAAAACGTCTTTTCTCTCGGAGAACGACGTTTTCGGGTCGAAATGTGCTTTTCCTGACGATTTGAGCTCTTTTACCGATCGACTTTGTCATTTTTCCGATACGGGGAAAATGTGATGAGAAAACGTCCTTTCTCGCGGAGAACGACGTTTTCGGGTCGAAATGTGCTTTTCCTGACGATTTGAGCTCTTTTATCGATCGACTTTGTCATTTTTCCGATACGGGTAAAATGTGATGAGAAAACGTCCTTTCTCGCGGAGAACGACGTTTTCGGGTCGAAATGTGCTTTTCCTGACGATTTGAGCTCTTTTACGGATCGACTTTGTCATTTTTCCGATACGGGGAAAATATGATGAGAAAACGTCTTTTCTCGCGGAGAACGACGTTTTCGGGTCGAAATGTGCTTTTCCTGACGATTTGAACGCTTTTACGGATCGACTTTGTCATTTTTTCGATACGGGGAAAATGTGATGAGAAAACGTCTTTTCTCGCGGAGAACGACGTTTTCCGTTCGAAATTTGCTTTTCCTGGCGATTTGAGCTCTTTTACGGATCGACATTGTCTTTTTTCCGATCCGGGAAAATGTGATGAGAAAACGTCTTTTCTCGCGGAGAACGACGTTTTCGGGTCGAAATGTGCTTTTCCTGACGATTTGAACGCTTTTACGGATCAACTTTGTCATTTTTCAGTTACTGGGAAAATGTGATGAGAAAACGTCTTTTCTCGCGGAGAACGACGTTTTCGGGTCGAAATGTGCTTTTCCTGACGATTTGAGCGCTTTTACGGATCGACGTTGTCATTTTTCCGATACGGGGAAAATGTGATGAGAAAACGTCAATTCTCGCGGAAAACGACGTTTTCGGGTCGAAATGTGCTTTCCCTGACGATTTGAGCTCTTTTACGGATCGACTATGTCATTTTTACGATACGGGGAAAATGTGATGACAAAACGTCTTTTCTCGCGGAGAACGACGTTTTCGGGTCGAATTGTGCTTTTACTGACGATTTGAACGGTTTTACGGATCGACTATGTCATTTTTCCGATACGGGGAAAATATGATGAGAAAACGTTTTTTCTCGCGGAGAACGACGTCTTCGGGTCGAAATGTGCTTTTCCTGACGATTTGAGCGCTTTTACGGATCGACTTTGTCCTTTTTCCGATACGTGGAAAATGCGACGAGAAAACGTCTTTTTTCGCGGAGAACGACGTTTTCGGGTCGAAATGTGCTTTTCCTGACGATTTGAGCGCTCTTACGGTTAGACTTTGTGATTTTTCCGATATGGGGAAAATGTTACGAGAAAACGTCTTTTCTCGCGGACAACGACGATTTCGGATCGAAATGTGCTTTTCCTGACGATTTGAGCTCTTTTACGGATCGACTTTGTCATTTTTCCGATAGGGGGAAAATGTGATCAGAAAACGTCTTTTCTCGCGGTGAACGACGTTTTCGGTTCGAAAATTGCTTTTCCTGACGATTTGAGCTCTTTTACGGATCGACTTTGTCATTTTTCCGATACGGGGAAAATGTGATGAGAAAACGTCTTTTCTCTCGGAGAACGACGTTTTCGGGTCGAAATGTGCTTTTCCTGACGATTTGAACGCTTTTACGGATCGACTTTGTCATTTTTCAGTTACGGGGAAAATGTGATGAGAAAACGTCATTTCTCGCGGAGAACGACGTTTTCGGGTCGAAATGTGCTTTTCCTGACGATTTGAGCTCTTTTACGGATGCCATTTTTCCGATACGGGGAAAATGTAATGAGAAAACGTCCTTTCTCGCGCAGAACGACATTTTTGGGTCGAAATGTGCTTTTCCTGACGATTTGAACGCTTTTACGGATCGACTTTGTCATTTTTCAGTTACGGGGAAAATGTGATGAGAAAACGTCTTTTCTCTCGGAGAACGACGTTTTCGGGTCGAAATGTGCTTTTCCTGACGATTTGAGCTCTTTTACGGATCGACTTTGTCATTTTTCCGATACGGGGAAAATGTGATGAGAAAACGTCTTTTCTCGCGGAGAACGACGTTTTCGGGTCGAAATTTGCTATTCCTGGCGATTTGAGCTCTTTTACGGATCGACTTCGTCATTTTTCAGTTGCAGGGAAAATTTGATGAGAAAACATCTTTTCTCGCGCAGAACGATGTTTTCGGGTCGAAATGTGCTTTCCCTGACGATTTGAGCTATTTTACGGATCGACTTTGTCATTTTTCAGTTACGGGGAAAATGTGATGAGAAAACGTCTTTTCTCTCGGAGAACGACGTTTTCGGGTCGAAATGTGCTTTTCCTGACGATTTGAGCTCTTTTACCGATCGACTTTGTCATTTTTCCGATACGGGGAAAATGTGATGAGAAAACGTCCTTTCTCGCGGAGAACGACGTTTTCGGGTCGAAATGTGCTTTTCCTGACGATTTGAGCTCTTTTATCGATCGACTTTGTCATTTTTCCGATACGGGTAAAATGTGATGAGAAAACGTCCTTTCTCGCGGAGAACGACGTTTTCGGGTCGAAATGTGCTTTTCCTGACGATTTGAGCTCTTTTACGGATCGACTTTGTCATTTTTCCGATACGGGGAAAATATGATGAGAAAACGTCTTTTCTCGCGGAGAACGACGTTTTCGGGTCGAAATGTGCTTTTCCTGACGATTTGAACGCTTTTACGGATCGACTTTGTCATTTTTTCGATACGGGGAAAATGTGATGAGAAAACGTCTTTTCTCGCGGAGAACGACGTTTTCCGTTCGAAATTTGCTTTTCCTGGCGATTTGAGCTCTTTTACGGATCGACATTGTCATTTTTCCGATCCGGGAAAATGTGATGAGAAAACGTCTTTTCTCGCGGAGAACGACGTTTTCGGGTCGAAATGTGCTTTTCCTGACGATTTGAACGCTTTTACGGATCGACTTTGTCATTTTTCAGTTACTGGGAAAATGTGATGAGAAAACGTCTTTTCTCGCGGAGAACGACGTTTTCGGGTCGAAATGTGCTTTTCCTGACGATTTGAGCGCTTTTACGGATCGACGTTGTCATTTTTCCGATACGGGGAAAATGTGATGAGAAAACGTCAATTCTCGCGGAAAACGACGTTTTCGGGTCGAAATGTGCTTTCCCTGACGATTTGAGCTCTTTTACGGATCGACTATGTCATTTTTACGATACGGGGAAAATGTGATGACAAAACGTCTTTTCTCGCGGAGAACGACGTTTTCGGGTCGAATTGTGCTTTTACTGACGATTTGAACGGTTTTACGGATCGACTATGTCATTTTTCCGATACGGGGAAAATATGATGAGAAAACGTTTTTTCTCGCGGAGAACGACGTCTTCGGGTCGAAATGTGCTTTTCCTGACGATTTGAGCGCTTTTACGGATCGACTTTGTCCTTTTTCCGATACGTGGAAAATGCGACGAGAAAACGTCTTTTTTCGCGGAGAACGACGTTTTCGGGTCGAAATGTGCTTTTCCTGACGATTTGAGCGCTCTTACGGTTAGACTTTGTGATTTTTCCGATATGGGGAAAATGTTACGAGAAAACGTCTTTTCTCGCGGACAACGACGATTTCGGATCGAAATGTGCTTTTCCTGACGATTTGAGCTCTTTTACGGATCGACTTTGTCATTTTTCCGATAGGGGGAAAATGTGATCAGAAAACGTCTTTTCTCGCGGTGAACGACGTTTTCGGTTCGAAAATTGCTTTTCCTGACGATTTGAGCTCTTTTACGGATCGACTTTGTCATTTTTCCGATACGGGGAAAATGTGATGAGAAAACGTCTTTTCTCTCGGAGAACGACGTTTTCGGGTCGAAATGTGCTTTTCCTGACGATTTGAACGCTTTTACGGATCGACTTTGTCATTTTTCAGTTACGGGGAAAATGTGATGAGAAAACGTCATTTCTCGCGGAGAACGACGTTTTCGGGTCGAAATGTGCTTTTCCTGACGATTTGAGCTCTTTTACGGATGCCATTTTTCCGATACGGGGAAAATGTAATGAGAAAACGTCCTTTCTCGCGCAGAACGACATTTTTGGGTCGAAATGTGCTTTTCCTGACGATTTGAACGCTTTTACGGATCGACTTTGTCATTTTTCAGTTACGGGGAAAATGTGATGAGAAAACGTCTTTTCTCGCGGAGAACGACGTTTTCGGGTCGAAATTTGCTATTCCTGACGATTTGAGCTATTTTACGGATCGACTATGTCATTTTTCAGTTACGGGGAAAATGTGATGAGAAAACGTCTTTTCTCTCGATGAACGACGTTTTCGGGTGGAAATGTGCTTTCCCTGACGATTTGAACGATTTTACGGATCGACTTTGTCATTTTTCCGATACGGGGAAAATGTGATGAGAAAACGTCATTTCTCGCGCAGGAACGACGTTTTCGGGTCGAAATGTGCTTTTCCTGACGATTTGAGCTCTTTTACGGATCGACTATGCCATTTTTCCGATTCGGGAAAATGTGATGAGAAAACGTATTTTCTAGCGCAGAACGACGTTTTCGGGTCGAAATGTGCTTTTCCTGATGATTTGAGCGCTTTTACGGATAGACTTTGTCATTTTTCCGATACGGGGAAAATGTTATGAGAAAACGTCTTTTCTCGCAGACAACGGCGATTTCGGATCGAAATGTGCTTTTCCTGACGATTTGAGCTCTTTTACGGATCGACTTTTTCATTTTTCAGTTACGGGGTAAAATGTGATGAGAAAACGTCTTCGCGGAGAACGACGTTCTCGGGTCGAAATGTGCTTTTCCTGACGATCTGAGCTCTTTTACGGATCGACTTTGTCATTTTTCCGATACGGGGAAAATGTGATGAGAAAACGTCATTTCTCGTGGAGAACGACGTTTTCGGGTCGAAATGTGCTTTTCCTGACGATTTGAGCTCTTTTACGGATCGACTTTGTCCATTTTCCGAAACGGGGAAAATGTGATGGAAAAACGTCTTTTCTCGCGCTGAACGACGTTTTCGGGTCGAAAAGTGCTTTTCCTGACGATTTGAGCGCTTTTACGCATCGACATTGTCGTTTTTCCGATAGGGGGAATATTTGATACGAAAACGTCTTTTCTCGCGCTGAACGACGTTTTCGGGTCGAAATGTGCTTTTCCTGACGATTTGAGCGCTTTTACGCATCGACATTGTCGTTTTTCCGATAGGGGGAATATTTGATACGAAAACGTCTTTTCTCGCGCTGAACGACGTTTTCGGGTCGAAATGTGCTTTTCCTGACGATTTGAGCGCTTTTACGCATCGACATTGTCGTTTTTCCGATAGGGGGAATATTTGATACGAAAACGTCTTTTCTCGCGCTGAACGACGTTTTCGGGTCGAAAAGTGCTTTTCCTGACGATTTGAGCGCTTTTACGCATCGACATTGTCGTTTTTCCGATAGGGGGAATATTTGATACGAAAACGTCTTTTCTCGCGCTGAACGACGTTTTCGGGTCGAAAAGTGCTTTTCCTGACGATTTGAGCGCTTTTACGCATCGACATTGTCGTTTATCCGATAGGGGGAATATTTGATACGAAAACGTCTTTTCTCGCGCTGAACGACGTTTTCGGGTCGAAAAGTGCTTTTCCTGACGATTTGAGCGCTTTTACGCATCGACATTGTCGTTTTTCCGATAGGGGGAATATTTGATACGAAAACGTCTTTTCTCGCGCTGAACGACGTTTTCGGGTCGAAATGTGCTTTTCCTGACGATTTGAGCGCTTTTACGCATCGACATTGTCGTTTTTCCGATAGGGGGAATATTTGATACGAAAACGTCTTTTCTCGCGCTGAACGACGTTTTCGGGTCGAAAAGTGCTTTTCCTGACGATTTGAGCGCTTTTACGCATCGACATTGTCGTTTTTCCGATAGGGGGAATATTTGATACGAAAACGTCTTTTCTCGCGCTGAACGACGTTTTCGGGTCGAAAAGTGCTTTTCCTGACGATTTGAGCGCTTTTACGCATCGACATTGTCGTTTTTCCGATAGGGGGAATATTTGATACGAAAACGTCTTTTCTCGCGCTGAACGACGTTTTCGGAGCGAAAAGTGCTTTTCCTGACGATTTGAGCGCTTTTACGCATCGACATTGTCGTTTTTCCGATAGGGGGAATATTTGATACGAAAACGTCTTTTCTCGCGCTGAACGACGTTTTCGGGTCGAAAAGTGCTTTTCCTGACGATTTGAGCGCTTTTACGCATCGACATTGTCGTTTTTCCGATAGGGGGAATATTTGATACGAAAACGTCTTTTCTCGCGCTGAACGACGTTTTCGGGTCGAAAAGTGCTTTTCCTGACGATTTGAGCGCTTTTACGCATCGACATTGTCGTTTTTCCGATAGGGGGAATATTTGATACGAAAACGTCTTTTCTCGCGCTGAACGACGTTTTCGGGTCGAAAAGTGCTTTTCCTGACGATTTGAGCGCTTTTACGCATCGACATTGTCGTTTTTCCGATAGGGGGAATATTTGATACGAAAACGTCTTTTCTCGCGCTGAACGACGTTTTCGGGTCGAAAAGTGCTTTTCCTGACGATTTGAGCGCTTTTACGCATCGACATTGTCATTTTTCCGATAGGAGGAATATTTGATACGAAAACGTCTTTTCTCGCGCTGAACGACGTTTTCGGAGCGAAAAGTGCTTTTCCTGACGATTTGAGCGCTTTTACGCATCGACATTGTCGTTTTTCCGATAGGGGGAATATTTGATACGAAAACGTCTTTTCTCGCGCTGAACGACGTTTTCGGGTCGAAAAGTGCTTTTCCTGACGATTTGAGCGCTTTTACGCATCGACATTGTCGTTTTTCCGATAGGGGGAATATTTGATACGAAAACGTCTTTTCTCGCGCTGAACGACGTTTTCGGGTCGAAAAGTGCTTTTCCTGACGATTTGAGCGCTTTTACGCATCGACATTGTCGTTTTTCCGATAGGGGGAATATTTGATACGAAAACGTCTTTTCTCGCGCTGAACGACGTTTTCGGGTCGAAAAGTGCTTTTCCTGACGATTTGAGCGCTTTTACGCATCGACATTGTCGTTTTTCCGATAGGGGGAATATTTGATACGAAAACGTCTTTTCTCGCGCTGAACGACGTTTTCGGGTCGAAAAGTGCTTTTCCTGACGATTTGAGCGCTTTTACGCATCGACATTGTCGTTTTTCCGATAGGGGGAATATTTGATACGAAAACGTCTTTTCTCGCGCTGAACGACGTTTTCGGAGCGAAAAGTGCTTTTCCTGACGATTTGAGCGCTTTTACGCATCGACATTGTCGTTTTTTCCGATAGGGGGAATATTTGATACGAAAACGTCTTTTCTCGCGCTGAACGACGTTTTCGGGTCGAAAAGTGCTTTTCCTGACGATTTGAGCGCTTTTACGCATCGACATTGTCGTTTTTCCGATAGGGGGAATATTTGATACGAAAACGTCTTTTCTCGCGCTGAACGACGTTTTCGGGTCGAAAAGTGCTTTTCCTGACGATTTGAGCGCTTTTACGCATCGACATTGTCGTTTTTCCGATAGGGGGAATATTTGATACGAAAACGTATTTTCTCGCGCTGTACGACGTTTTCGCGTCGAAAAGTGCTTTTCCTGACGATTTGAGCGCTTTTACGCATCGACATTGTCGTTTTTCCGATAGGGGGAATATTTGATACGAAAACGTCTTTTCTCGCGCTGAACGACGTTTTCGGGTCGAAAAGTGCTTTTCCTGACGATTTGAGCGCTTTTACGCATCGACATTGTCGTTTTTCCGATCGGGGGAATATTTGATACGAAAACGTCTTTTCTCGCGCTGAACGACGTTTTCGGGGCGAAAAGTGCTTTTCCTGACGATTTGAGCGCTTTTACGCATCGACATTGTCGTTTTTCCGATCGGGGGAATATTTGATACGAAAACGTCTTTTCTCGCGCTGAACGACGTTTTCGGGTCGAAAAGTGCTTTTCCTGACGATTTGAGCGCTTTTACGCATCGACATTGTCGTTTTTCCGATAGGGGGAATATTTGATACGAAAACGTCTTTTCTCGCGCTGAACGACGTTTTCGGGTCGAAAAGTGCTTTTCCCTGACGATTTGAGCGCTTTTACGCATCGACATTGTCGTTTTCCCGATAGGGGGAATATTTGATACGAAAAACGTCTTTTCTCGCGCTGAACGACGTTTTCGGTCCGAAAAGTGCTTTTCCTGACGATTTGAGCGCTTTTACGCATCGACATTGTCGTTTTCCCGATAGGGGGAATATTTGATACGAAAACGTCTTTTCTCGCGCTGAACGACGTTTTCGGGTCGAAAAGTGCTTTTCCTGACGATTTGAGCGCTTTTACGCATCGACATTGTCGTTTTCCCGATAGGGGGAATATTTGATACGAAAACGTCTTTTCTCGCGCTGAACGACGTTTTCGGGTCGAAAAGTGCTTTTCCTGACGATTTGAGCGCTTTTACGCATCGACATTGTCGTTTTTTCGATAGGGGGAATATTTGATACGAAAACGTCTTTTCTCGCGCTGAACGACGTTTTCGGGTCGAAAAGTGCTTTTCCTGACGATTTGAGCGCTTTTACGCATCGACATTGTCGTTTTTCCGATAGGGGGAATATTTGATACGAAAACGTCTTTTCTCGCGCTGAACGACGTTTTCGGGTCGAAAAGTGCTTTTCCTGACGATTTGAGCGCTTTTACGCATCGACATTGTCGTTTTCCCGATAGGGGGAATATTTGATACGAAAACGTCTTTTCTCGCGCTGAACGACGTTTTCGGGTCGAAAAGTGCTTTTCCTGACGATTTGAGCGCTTTTACGCATCGACATTGTCGTTTTTCCGATAGGGGGAATATTTGATACGAAAACGTCTTTTCTCGCGCTGAACGACGTTTTCGGGTCGAAAAGTGCTTTTCCTGACGATTTGAGCGCTTTTACGCATCGACATTGTCGTTTTTCCGATAGGGGGAATATTTGATACGAAAACGTATTTTCTCGCGCTGTACGACGTTTTCGCGTCGAAAAGTGCTTTTCCTGACGATTTGAGCGCTTTTACGCATCGACATTGTCGTTTTTCCGATAGGGGGAATATTTGATACGAAAACGTCTTTTCTCGCGCTGAACGACGTTTTCGGTCCGAAAAGTGCTTTTCCTGACGATTTGAGCGCTTTTACGCATCGACATTGTCGTTTTTCCGATCGGGGGAATATTTGATACGAAAACGTCTTTTCTCGCGCTGAACGACGTTTTCGCGTCGAAAAGTGCTTTTCCTGACGATTTGAGCGCTTTTACGCATCGACATTGTCGTTTTTCCGATAGGGGGAATATTTGATACGAAAACGTCTTTTCTCGCGCTGAACAACGTTTTCGGTCCGAAAAGTGCTTTTCCTGACGATTTGAGCGCTTTTACGCATCGACATTGTCGTTTTTCCGATAGGGGGAATATTTGATACGAAAACGTCTTTTCTCGCGCTGAACGACGTTTTCGGGTCGAAAAGTGCTTTTCCTGACGATTTGAGCGCTTTTACGCATCGACATTGTCGTTTCCCGATAGGGGGAATATTTGATACGAAAACGTCTTTTCTCGCGATGAACGACGTTTTCGGGTCGAAAGTGCTTTTCCTGACGATTTGAGCGCTTTTACGCATCGACATTGTCGTTTTCCCGATAGGGGGAATATTTGATACGAAAACGTCTTTTCTCGCGCTGAACGACGTTTTCGGGTCGAAAAGTGCTTTTCCTGACGATTTGAGCGCTTTTACGCATCGACATTGTCGTTTTTCCGATAGGGGGAATATTTGATACGAAAACGTCTTTTCTCGCGCTGAACGACGTTTTCGCGTCGAAAAGTGTTTTTCCTGACGATTTGAGCGCTTCTACGCATCGACATTGTCGTTTTTCCGATAGGGGGAATATTTGATACGAAAACGTCTTTTCTCGCGCTGAACGACGTTTTCGGTCCGAAAAGTGCTTTTCCTGACGATTTGAGCGCTTTTACGCATCGACATTGTCGTTTTTCCGATAGGGGGAATATTTGATACGAAAACGTCTTTTCTCGCGCTGAACGACGTTTTCGGGTCGAAAAGTGCTTTTCCTGACGATTTGAGCGCTTTTACGCATCGACATTGTCGTTTTCCCGATAGGGGGAATATTTGATACGAAAACGTCTTTTCTCGCGCTGAACGACGTTTTCGGGTCGAAAAGTGCTTTTCCTGACGATTTGAGCGCTTTTACGCATCGACATTGTCGTTTTCCCGATAGGGGGAATATTTGATACGAAAACGTCTTTTCTCGCGCTGAACGACGTTTTCGGGTCGAAAAGTGCTTTTCCTGACGATTTGAGCGCTTTTACGCATCGACATTGTCGTTTTTCCGATAGGGGGAATATTTGATACGAAAACGTCTTTTCTCGCGCTGAACGACGTTTTCGGTCCGAAAAGTGCTTTTCCTGACGATTTGAGCGCTTTTACGCATCGACATTGTCGTTTTTCCGATAGGGGGAATATTTGATACGAAAACGTCTTTTCTCGCGCTGAACAACGTTTTCGGTCCGAAAAGTGCTTTTCCTGACGATTTGAGCGCTTTTACGCATCGACATTGTCGTTTTTCCGATAGGGGGAATATTTGATACGAAAACGTCTTTTCTCGCGCTGAACGACGTTTTCGGTCCGAAAAGTGCTTTTCCTGACGATTTGAGCGCTTTTACGCATCGACATTGTCGTTTTCCCGATAGGGGGAATATTTGATACGAAAACGTCTTTTCTCGCGCTGAACGACGTTTTCGGGTCGAAAAGTGCTTTTCCTGACGATTTGAGCGCTTTTACGCATCGACATTGTCGTTTTCCGATAGGGGGGAATATTTGATACGAAAACGTCTTTTCTCGCGCTGAACGACGTTTTCGGGTCGAAAAGTTGCTTTTCCTGACGATTTGAGCGCTTTTACGCATCGACATTGTCGTTTTCCCGATAGGGGGAATATTTGATACGAAAACGTCTTTTCTCGCGCTGAACGACGTTTTCGCGTCGAAAAGTGTTTTCCTGACGATTTGAGCGCTTTACGCATCGACATTGTCGTTTTCCCGATAGGGGGAATATTTGATACGAAAACGTCTTTTCTCGCGCTGAACGACGTTTTCGGGTCGAAAAGTGCTTTTCCTGACGATTTGAGCGCTTTTACGCATCGACATTGTCGTTTTCCGATAGGGGGAATATTTGATACGAAAACGTCTTTTCTCGCGCTGAACGACGTTTTCGCGTCGAAAAGTGCTTTTCCTGACGATTTGAGCGCTTTTACGCATCGACATTGTCGTTTTCCGATAGGGGGAATATTTGATACGAAAACGTCTTTTCTCGCGCTGAACGACGTTTCGTCCGAAAAGTGCTTTTCCTGACGATTTGAGCGCTTTTACGCATCGACATTGTCGTTTTTCCGATAGGGGGAATATTTGATTCGAAAACGTCTTTTCTCGCGCTGAACGACGTTTCGGTCGAAAAGTGCATTTCCTGACGATTTGAGCGCTTTTACGCATCGACATTGTCGTTTTTCCGATAGGGGAATATTTGATACGAAAACGTCTTTTCTCGCGCTGAACGACTTTTCGGGTCCGAAAAGTGCATACTCGCACTGATCGGAGCGCTTTACGCATCGACATTGTCGTTTTTCCATAGGGGGAATATTGATACGAAACGTCTTTTCTCGCGCTGAACAACCTTTTCGGTCGAAAGTTCGGGTCGAAAAGTGCTTTTCCTGACGATTTGAGCGCTTTTACGCATCGACATTGTCGTTTTTCCGATAGGGGGAATATTTGATACGAAAACGTCTTTTCTCGCGCTGAACGACGTTTTCGCGTCGAAAAGTGTTTTTCCTGACGATTTGAGCGCTTCTACGCATCGACATTGTCGTTTTTCCGATAGGGGGAATATTTGATACGAAAACGTCTTTTCTCGCGCTGAACGACGTTTTCGGTCCGAAAAGTGCTTTTCCTGACGATTTGAGCGCTTTTACGCATCGACATTGTCGTTTTTCCGATAGGGGGAATATTTGATACGAAAACGTCTTTTCTCGCGCTGAACGACGTTTTCGGGTCGAAAAGTGCTTTTCCTGACGATTTGAGCGCTTTTACGCATCGACATTGTCGTTTTCCCGATAGGGGGAATATTTGATACGAAAACGTCTTTTCTCGCGCTGAACGACGTTTTCGGGTCGAAAAGTGCTTTTCCTGACGATTTGAGCGCTTTTACGCATCGACATTGTCGTTTTCCCGATAGGGGGAATATTTGATACGAAAACGTCTTTTCTCGCGCTGAACGACGTTTTCGGGTCGAAAAGTGCTTTTCCTGACGATTTGAGCGCTTTTACGCATCGACATTGTCGTTTTTTCGATAGGGGGAATATTTGATACGAAAACGTCTTTTCTCGCGCTGAACGACGTTTTCGGTCCGAAAAGTGCTTTTCCTGACGATTTGAGCGCTTTTACGCATCGACATTGTCGTTTTTCCGATAGGGGGAATATTTGATACGAAAACGTCTTTTCTCGCGCTGAACAACGTTTTCGGTCCGAAAAGTGCTTTTCCTGACGATTTGAGCGCTTTTACGCATCGACATTGTCGTTTTTCCGATAGGGGGAATATTTGATACGAAAACGTCTTTTCTCGCGCTGAACGACGTTTTCGGGTCGAAAAGTGCTTTTCCTGACGATTTGAGCGCTTTTACGCATCGACATTGTCGTTTTCCCGATAGGGGGGGGAATATTTGATACGAAAACGTCTTTTCTCGCGCTGAACGACGTTTTCGGGTCGAAAAGTGCTTTTCCTGACGATTTGAGCGCTTTTACGCATCGACATTGTCGTTTTTCCGATAGGGGGAATATTTGATACGAAAACGTCTTTTCTCGCGCTGAACGACGTTTTCGCGTCGAAAAGTGTTTTTCCTGACGATTTGAGCGCTTCTACGCATCGACATTGTCGTTTTCCCGATAGGGGGAATATTTGATACGAAAACGTCTTTTCTCGCGCTGAACGACGTTTTCGGGTCGAAAAGTGCTTTTCCTGACGATTTGAGCGCTTTTACGCATCGACATTGTCGTTTTCCCGATAGGGGGAATATTTGATACGAAAACGTCTTTCTCGCGCTGAACGACGTTTTCGCGTCGAAAAGTGCTTTTCCTGACGATTTGAGCGCTTTTACGCATCGACATTGTCGTTTTTCCGATAGGGGGAATATTTGATACGAAAACGTCTTTTCTCGCGCTGAACGACGTTTTCGCGTCGAAAAGTGCTTTTCCTGACGATTTGAGCGCTTTTACGCATCGACATTGTCGTTTTTCCGATAGGGGGAATATTTGATACGAAAACGTCTTTTCTCGCGCTGAACGACGTTTTCGGTCCGAAAAGTGCTTTTCCTGACGATTTGAGCGCTTTTACGCATCGACATTGTCGTTTTCCCGATAGGGGGAATATTTGATTCGAAAACGTCTTTTCTCGCGCTGAACGACGTTTTCGGGTCGAAAAGTGCTTTTCCTGACGATTTGAGCGCTTTTACGCATCGACATTGTCGTTTTCCCGATAGGGGGAATATTTGATACGAAAACGTCTTTTCTCGCGCTGAACGACGTTTTCGGGTCGAAAAGTGCTTTTCCTGACGATTTGAGCGCTTTTACGCATCGACATTGTCGTTTTTCCGATATGGGGAATATTTGATACGTAAACGTATTTTCTCGCGCTGAACGACGTTTTCGGGTCGAAAAGTGCTTTTCCTGACGATTTGAGCGCTTTTACGCATCGACATTGTCGTTTTTCCGATAGGGGGAATATTTGATACGAAAACGTCTTTTCTCGCGCTGAACGACGTTTTCGGGTCGAAAAGTGCTTTTCCTGACGATTTGAGCGATTTTACGCATCGACATTGTCGTTTTTCCGATAGGGGGAATATTTGATACGAAAACGTATTTTCTCGCGCTGAACGACGTTTTCGCGTCGAAAAGTGCTTTTCCTGACGATTTGAGCGCTTTTACGCATCGACATTGTCGTTTTTCCGATAGGGGGAATATTTGATACGAAAACGTCTTTTCTCGCGCTGAACGACGTTTTCGGTCCGAAAAGTGCTTCTCCTGACGATTTGAGCGCTTTTACGCATCGACATTGTCGTTTTCCCGATAGGGGGAATATTTGATTCGAAAACGTCTTTTCTCGCGCTGAACGACGTTTTCGGGTCGAAAAGTGCTTTTCCTGACGATTTGAGCGCTTTTACGCATCGACATTGTCGTTTTCCCGATATGGGGAATATTTGATACGTAAACGTATTTTCTCGCGCTGAACGACGTTTTCGGGTCGAAAAGTGCTTTTCCTGACGATTTGAGCGCTTTTACGCATCGACATTGTCGTTTTTCCGATAGGGGGAATATTTGATACGAAAACGTCTTTTCTCGCGCTGAACGACGTTTTCGGGTCGAAAAGTGCTTTTCCTGACGATTTGAGCGCTTTTACGCATCGACATTGTCGTTTTTCCGATATGGGGAATATTTGATACGTAAACGTATTTTCTCGCGCTGAACGACGTTTTCGGGTCGAAAAGTGCTTTTCCTGACGATTTGAGCGCTTTTACGCATCGACATTGTCGTTTTTCCGATAGGGGGAATATTTGATACGAAAACGTCTTTTCTCGCGCTGAACGACGTTTTCGGGTCGAAAAGTGCTTTTCCTGACGATTTGAGCGATTTTACGCATCGACATTGTCGTTTTTCCGATAGGGGGAATATTTGATACGAAAACGTCTTTTCTCGCGCTGAACGACGTTTTCGGTCCGAAAAGTGCTTTTCCTGACGATTTGAGCGCTTTTACGCATCGACATTGTCGTTTTCCCGATAGGGGGAATATTTGATTCGAAAACGTCTTTTCTCGCGCTGAACGACGTTTTCGGGTCGAAAAGTGCTTTTCCTGACGATTTGAGCGCTTTTACGCATCGACATTGTCGTTTTTCCGATAGGGGGAATATTTGATACGAAAACGTCTTTTCTCGCGCTGAACGACCTTTTCGGTCCGAAAAGTGCTTTTCCTGACGATTTGAGCGCTTTTACGCATCGACATTGTCGTTTTCCCGATAGGGGGAATATTTGATACGAAAACGTCTTTTCTCGCGCTGAACGACGTTTTCGGGTCGAAAAGTGCTTTTCCTGACGATTTGAGCGCTTTTACGCATCGACATTGTCGTTTTTCCGATAGGGGGAATATTTGATACGAAAACGTCTTTTCTCGCGCTGAACGACGTTTTCGGTCCGAAAAGTGCTTTTCCTGACGATTTGAGCGCTTTTACGCATCGACATTGTCGTTTTTCCTATAGGGGGAATATTTGATACGAAAACGTATTTTCTCGCGCTGAACGACGTTTTCGCGTCGAAAAGTGCTTTTCCTGACGATTTGAGCGCTTTTACGCATCGACATTGTCGTTTTTCCGATAGGGGGAATATTTGATACGAAAACGTCTTTTCTCGCGCTGAACGACGTTTTCGGTCCGAAAAGTGCTTTTCCTGACGATTTGAGCGCTTTTACGCATCGACATTGTCGTTTTCCCGATAGGGGGAATATTTGATACGAAAACGTATTTTCTCGCGCTGAACGACGTTTTCGCGTCGAAAAGTGCTTTTCCTGACGATTTGAGCGCTTTTACGCATCGACATTGTCGTTTTCCCGATAGGGGGAATATTTGATACGAAAACGTCTTTTCTCGCGCTGAACGACGTTTTCGGGTCGAAAAGTGCTTTTCCTGACGATTTGAGCGCTTTTACGCATCGACATTGTCGTTTTCCCGATAGGGGGAATATTTGATACGAAAACGTCTTTTCTCGCGCTGAATGACGTTTTCGCGTCGAAAAGTGCTTTTCCTGACGATTTGAGCGCTTTTACGCATCGACATTGTCGTTTTTCCGATAGGGGGAATATTTGATACGAAAACGTCTTTTCTCGCGCTGAACGACGTTTTCGCGTCGAAAAGTGCTTTTCCTGACGATTTGAGCGCTTTTACGCATCGACATTGTCGTTTTCCCGATAGGGGGAATATTTGATTCGAAAACGTCTTTTCTCGCGCTGAACGACGTTTTCGGGTCGAAAAGTGCTTTTCCTGACGATTTGAGCGCTTTTACGCATCGACATTGTCGTTTTCCCGATAGGGGGAATATTTGATTCGAAAACGTCTTTTCTCGCGCTGAACGACGTTTTCGGGTCGAAAAGTGCTTTTCCTGACGATTTGAGCGCTTTTACGCATCGACATTGTCGTTTTTCCGATGGGGGGAATATTTGATACGAAAACGTCTTTTCTCGCGCTGAACAACGTTTTCGGTCCGAAAAGTGCTTTTCCTGACGATTTGAGCGCTTTTACGCATCGACATTGTCGTTTTCCCGATAGGGGGAATATTTGATACGAAAACGTCTTTTCTCGCGCTGAACGACGTTTTCGGGTCGAAAAGTGCTTTTCCTGACGATTTGAGCGCTTTTACGCATCGACATTGTCGTTTTCCCGATAGGGGGAATATTTGATTCGAAAACGTCTTTTCTCGCGCTGAACGACGTTTTCGGGTCGAAAAGTGCTTTTCCTGACGATTTGAGCGCTTTTACGCATCGACATTGTCGTTTTTCCGATGGGGGGAATATTTGATACGAAAACGTCTTTTCTCGCGCTGAACAACGTTTTCGGTCCGAAAAGTGCTTTTCCTGACGATTTGAGCGCTTTTACGCATCGACATTGTCGTTTTCCCGATAGGGGGAATATTTGATACGAAAACGTCTTTTCTCGCGCTGAACGACGGGTTCGGGTCGAAAAGTGCTTTTCCTGACGATTTGAGCGCTTTTACGCATCGACATTGTCGTTTTTCCGATAGGGGGAATATTTGATACGAAAACGTCTTTTCTCGCACTGAACGACGTTTTCGCGTCGAAAAGTGCTTTTCCTGACGATTTGAGCTCTCTTACGCATCGACATTGTCGTTTTTCCTATAGGGGGAATATTTGATACGAAAACGTATTTTCTCGCGCTGAACGACGTTTTCGCGTCGAAAAGTGCTTTTCCTGACGATTTGAGCGCTTTTACGCATCGACATTGTCGTTTTTCCGATAGGGGGAATATTTGATACGAAAACGTCTTTTCTCGCGCTGAACGACGTTTTCGGTCCGAAAAGTGCTTTTCCTGACGATTTGAGCGCTTTTACGCATCGACATTGTCGTTTTCCCGATAGGGGGAATATTTGATACGAAAACGTCTTTTCTCGCGCTGAACGACGTTTTCGGGTCGAAAAGTGCTTTTCCTGACGATTTGAGCGCTTTTACGCATCGACATTGTCGTTTTTCCGATATGGGGAATATTTGATACGTAAACGTATTTTCTCGCGCTGAACGACGTTTTCGGGTCGAAAAGTGCTTTTCCTGACGATTTGAGCGCTTTTACGCATCGACATTGTCGTTTTTCCGATAGGGGGAATATTTGATACGAAAACGTCTTTTCTCGCGCTGAACGACGTTTTCGGGTCGAAAAGTGCTTTTCCTGACGATTTGAGCGATTTTACGCATCGACATTGTCGTTTTTCCGATAGGGGGAATATTTGATACGAAAACGTATTTTCTCGCGCTGAACGACGTTTTCGCGTCGAAAAGTGCTTTTCCTGACGATTTGAGCGCTTTTACGCATCGACATTGTCGTTTTTCCGATAGGGGGAATATTTGATACGAAAACGTCTTTTCTCGCGCTGAACGACGTTTTCGGTCCGAAAAGTGCTTCTCCTGACGATTTGAGCGCTTTTACGCATCGACATTGTCGTTTTCCCGATAGGGGGAATATTTGATTCGAAAACGTCTTTTCTCGCGCTGAACGACGTTTTCGGGTCGAAAAGTGCTTTTCCTGACGATTTGAGCGCTTTTACGCATCGACATTGTCGTTTTCCCGATATGGGGAATATTTGATACGTAAACGTATTTTCTCGCGCTGAACGACGTTTTCGGGTCGAAAAGTGCTTTTCCTGACGATTTGAGCGCTTTTACGCATCGACATTGTCGTTTTTCCGATAGGGGGAATATTTGATACGAAAACGTCTTTTCTCGCGCTGAACGACGTTTTCGGGTCGAAAAGTGCTTTTCCTGACGATTTGAGCGCTTTTACGCATCGACATTGTCGTTTTCCCGATAGGGGGAATATTTGATACGAAAACGTCTTTTCTCGCGCTGAACGACGTTTTCGGGTCGAAAAGTGCTTTTCCTGACGATTTGAGCGATTTTACGCATCGACATTGTCGTTTTCCCGATAGGGGGAATATTTGATTCGAAAACGTCTTTTCTCGCGCTGAACGACGTTTTCGGGTCGAAAAGTGCTTTTCCTGACGATTTGAGCGCTTTTACGCATCGACATTGTCGTTTTTCCGATAGGGGGAATATTTGATACCAAAACGTCTTTTCTCGCGCTGAACGACCTTTTCGGTCCGAAAAGTGCTTTTCCTGACGATTTGAGCGCTTTTACGCATCGACATTGTCGTTTTCCCGATAGGGGGAATATTTGATACGAAAACGTCTTTTCTCGCGCTGAACGACGTTTTCGGGTCGAAAAGTGCTTTTCCTGACGATTTGAGCGCTTTTACGCATCGACATTGTCGTTTTCCCGATAGGGGGAATATTTGATTCGAAAACGTCTTTTCTCGCGCTGAACGACGTTTTCGGGTCGAAAAGTGCTTTTCCTGACGATTTGAGCGCTTTTACGCATCGACATTGTCGTTTTTCCGATAGGGGGAATATTTGATACCAAAACGTCTTTTCTCGCGCTGAACGACCTTTTCGGTCCGAAAAGTGCTTTTCCTGACGATTTGAGCGCTTTTACGCATCGACATTGTCGTTTTCCCGATAGGGGGAATATTTGATACGAAAACGTCTTTTCTCGCGCTGAACGACGTTTTCGGTCCGAAAAGTGCTTTTCCTGACGATTTGAGCGCTTTTACGCATCGACATTGTCGTTTTTCCGATAGGGGGAATATTTGATACGAAAACGTCTTTTCTCGCGCTGAACGACGTTTTCGGGTCGAAAAGTGCTTTTCCTAACGATTTGAGCGCTTTTACGCATCGACATTGTCGTTTTTCCGATAGGGGGAATATTTGATACGAAAACGTCTTTTCTCGCGCTGAACAACGTTTTCGGTCCGAGAAATGCTTTTCCTGACGATTTGAGCGCTTTTACGCATCGACATTGTCGTTTTCCCGATAGGGGGAATATTTGATTCGAAAACGTCTTTTCTCGCGCTGAACGACGTTTTCGGGTCGAAAAGTGCTTTTCCTGACGATTTGAGCGCTTTTACGCATCGACATTGTCGTTTTTTCGATAGGGGGAATATTTGATACGAAAACGTCTTTTCTCGCGCTGAACGACGTTTTCGGTCCGAAAAGTGCTTTTCCTGACGATTTGAGCGCTTTTACGCATCGACATTGTCGTTTTTCCGATCGGGGGAATATTTGATACGAAAACGTCTTTTCTCGCACTGAACGACGTTTTCGCGTCGAAAAGTGCTTTTCCTGACGATTTGAGCGCTTTTACGCATCGACATTGTCGTTTTTCCGATAGGGGGAATATTTGATACGAAAACGTCTTTTCTCGCGCTGAACAACGTTTTCGGTCCGAAAAGTGCTTTTCCTGACGATTTGAGCGCTTTTACGCATCGACATTGTCGTTTTCCCGATAGGGGGGGGAATATTTGATACGAAAACGTCTTTTCTCGCGCTGAACGACGTTTTCGGGTCGAAAAGTGCTTTTCCTGACGATTTGAGCGCTTTTACGCATCGACATTGTCGTTTTTCCGATAGGGGGAATATTTGATACGAAAACGTCTTTTCTCGCGCTGAACGACGTTTTCGCGTCGAAAAGTGTTTTTCCTGACGATTTGAGCGCTTCTACGCATCGACATTGTCGTTTTCCCGATAGGGGGGGGGAATATTTGATACGAAAACGTCTTTTCTCGCGCTGAACGACGTTTTCGGTCCGAAAAGTGCTTTTCCTGACGATTTGAGCGCTTTTACGCATCGACATTGTCGTTTTTCCTATAGGGGGAATATTTGATACGAAAACGTATTTTCTCGCGCTGAACGACGTTTTCGCGTCGAAAAGTGCTTTTCCTGACGATTTGAGCGCTTTTACGCATCGACATTGTCGTTTTTCCGATAGGGGGAATATTTGATACGAAAACGTCTTTTCTCGCGCTGAACGACGTTTTCGGTCCGAAAAGTGCTTTTCCTGACGATTTGAGCGCTTTTACGCATCGACATTGTCGTTTTCCCGATAGGGGGAATATTTGATACGAAAACGTATTTTCTCGCGCTGAACGACGTTTTCGCGTCGAAAAGTGCTTTTCCTGACGATTTGAGCGCTTTTACGCATCGACATTGTCGTTTTCCCGATAGGGGGAATATTTGATACGAAAACGTCTTTTCTCGCGCTGAACGACGTTTTCGGGTCGAAAAGTGCTTTTCCTGACGATTTGAGCGCTTTTACGCATCGACATTGTCGTTTTCCCGATAGGGGGAATATTTGATACGAAAACGTCTTTTCTCGCGCTGAATGACGTTTTCGCGTCGAAAAGTGCTTTTCCTGACGATTTGAGCGCTTTTACGCATCGACATTGTCGTTTTTCCGATAGGGGGAATATTTGATACGAAAACGTCTTTTCTCGCGCTGAACGACGTTTTCGCGTCGAAAAGTGCTTTTCCTGACGATTTGAGCGCTTTTACGCATCGACATTGTCGTTTTCCCGATAGGGGGAATATTTGATTCGAAAACGTCTTTTCTCGCGCTGAACGACGTTTTCGGGTCGAAAAGTGCTTTTCCTGACGATTTGAGCGCTTTTACGCATCGACATTGTCGTTTTTCCGATGGGGGGAATATTTGATACGAAAACGTCTTTTCTCGCGCTGAACAACGTTTTCGGTCCGAAAAGTGCTTTTCCTGACGATTTGAGCGCTTTTACGCATCGACATTGTCGTTTTCCCGATAGGGGGAATATTTGATACGAAAACGTCTTTTCTCGCGCTGAACGACGTTTTCGGGTCGAAAAGTGCTTTTCCTGACGATTTGAGCGCTTTTACGCATCGACATTGTCGTTTTCCCGATAGGGGGAATATTTGATTCGAAAACGTCTTTTCTCGCGCTGAACGACGTTTTCGGGTCGAAAAGTGCTTTTCCTGACGATTTGAGCGCTTTTACGCATCGACATTGTCGTTTTTCCGATGGGGGGAATATTTGATACGAAAACGTCTTTTCTCGCGCTGAACAACGTTTTCGGTCCGAAAAGTGCTTTTCCTGACGATTTGAGCGCTTTTACGCATCGACATTGTCGTTTTCCCGATAGGGGGAATATTTGATACGAAAACGTCTTTTCTCGCGCTGAACGACGGGTTCGGGTCGAAAAGTGCTTTTCCTGACGATTTGAGCGCTTTTACGCATCGACATTGTCGTTTTTCCGATAGGGGGAATATTTGATACGAAAACGTCTTTTCTCGCACTGAACGACGTTTTCGCGTCGAAAAGTGCTTTTCCTGACGATTTGAGCTCTCTTACGCATCGACATTGTCGTTTTTCCTATAGGGGGAATATTTGATACGAAAACGTATTTTCTCGCGCTGAACGACGTTTTCGCGTCGAAAAGTGCTTTTCCTGACGATTTGAGCGCTTTTACGCATCGACATTGTCGTTTTTCCGATAGGGGGAATATTTGATACGAAAACGTCTTTTCTCGCGCTGAACGACGTTTTCGGTCCGAAAAGTGCTTTTCCTGACGATTTGAGCGCTTTTACGCATCGACATTGTCGTTTTCCCGATAGGGGGAATATTTGATACGAAAACGTCTTTTCTCGCGCTGAACGACGTTTTCGGGTCGAAAAGTGCTTTTCCTGACGATTTGAGCGCTTTTACGCATCGACATTGTCGTTTTTCCGATATGGGGAATATTTGATACGTAAACGTCTTTTCTCGCGCTGAACGACGTTTTCGGTCCGAAAAGTGCTTTTCCTGACGATTTGAGCGCTTTTACGCATCGACATTGTCGTTTTCCCGATAGGGGGAATATTTGATACGAAAACGTCTTTTCTCGCGCTGAACGACGTTTTCGGGTCGAAAAGTGCTTTTCCTGACGATTTGAGCGCTTTTACGCATCGACATTGTCGTTTTCCCGATAGGGGGAATATTTGATACGAAAACGTCTTTTCTCGCGCTGAACGACGTTTTCGGGTCCGAAAAGTGCTTTTCCTGACGATTTGAGCGCTTTTACGCATCGACATTGTCGTTTTTCCGATAGGGGGAATATTTGATACGAAAACGTCTTTTCTCGCGCTGAACGACGTTTTCGGTCGAAAAGTGCTTTTCCTGACGATTTGAGCGCTTTTACGCATCGACATTGTCGTTTTTCCGATAGGGGGAATATTTGATACGAAAACGTCTTTTCTCGCGCTGAACGACGTTTTCGGGTCCGAAAAGTGCTTTTCCTGACGATTTGAGCGCTTTTACGCATCGACATTGTCGTTTTTCCGATAGGGGGAATATTTGATACGAAAACGTCTTTTCTCGCGCTGAACGACGTTTTCGGGTCGAAAAGTGCTTTTCCTGACGATTTGAGCGCTTTTACGCATCGACATTGTCGTTTTTCCGATAGGGGGAATATTTGATACGAAAACGTCTTTTCTCGCGCTGAACGACGTTTTCGGTCGAAAAGTGCTTTTCCTGACGATTTGAGCGCTTTTACGCATCGACATTGTCGTTTTTCCGATAGGGGGAATATTTGATACGAAAACGTCTTTTCTCGCGCTGAACGACGTTTTCGGGTCGAAAAGTGCTTTTCCTGACGATTTGAGCGCTTTTACGCATCGACATTGTCGTTTTTCCGATAGGGGGAATATTTGATACGAAAACGTCTTTTCTCGCGCTGAACGACGTTTTCGGGTCGAAAAGTGCTTTTCCTGACGATTTGAGCGCTTTTACGCATCGACATTGTCGTTTTTCCGATAGGGGGAATATTTGATACGAAAACGTCTTTTCTCGCGCTGAACGACGTTTTCGGGTCGAAAAGTGCTTTTCCTGACGATTTGAGCGCTTTTACGCATCGACATTGTCGTTTTTCCGATAGGGGGAATATTTGATACGAAAACGTCTTTTCTCGCGCTGAACGACGTTTTCGGGTCGAAAAGTGCTTTTCCTGACGATTTGAGCGCTTTTACGCATCGACATTGTCGTTTTTCCGATAGGGGAATATTTGATACGAAAACGTCTTTTTCTCGCGCTGAACGACGTTTTCGGGTCGAAAAGTGCTTTTCCTGACGATTTGAGCGCTTTTACGCATCGACATTGTCGTTTTCCGATAGGGGGAATATTTGATACGAAAACGTCTTTTCTCGCGCTGAACGACGTTTTCGGGTCGAAAAGTGCTTTTCCTGACGATTTGAGCGCTTTTACGCATCGACATTGTCGTTTTTCCGATAGGGGGAATATTTGATACGAAAACGTCTTTTCTCGCGCTGAACGACGTTTTCGGGTCGAAAAGTGCTTTTCCTGACGATTTGAGCGCTTTTACGCATCGACATTGTCGTTTTTCCGATAGGGGGGAATATTTGATACGAAAACGTCTTTTCTCGCGCTGAACGACGTTTTCGGGTCGAAAAGTGCTTTTCCTGACGATTTGATTTCAAACGTCTTTTCTCGCGCTGAACGACGTTTTTAGGGGGAATATTTGATACGAAAACGTCTTTTCTCGCGCTGAACGACGTTTTTGGGTCGAAAAGTGCTTTTCCTGACGATTTGAGCGCTTTTACGCATCGACATTGTCGTTTTTCCGATAGGGGGAATATTTGATACGAAAACGTCTTTTCTCGCGCTGAACGACGTTTTCGGGTCGAAAAGTGCTTTTCCTGACGATTTGAGCGCTTTTACGCATCGACATTGTCGTTTTTCCGATAGGGGGAATATTTGATACGAAAACGTATTTTCTCGCGCTGTACGACGTTTTCGCGTCGAAAAGTGCTTTTCCTGACGATTTGAGCGCTTTTACGCATCGACATTGTCGTTTTTCCGATAGGGGGAATATTTGATACGAAAACGTCTTTTCTCGCGCTGAACGACGTTTTCGGTCCGAAAAGTGCTTTTCCTGACGATTTGAGCGCTTTTACGCATCGACATTGTCGTTTTTCCGATCGGGGGAATATTTGATACGAAAACGTCTTTTCTCGCGCTGAACGACGTTTTCGCGTCGAAAAGTGCTTTTCCTGACGATTTGAGCGCTTTTACGCATCGACATTGTCGTTTTTCCGATAGGGGGAATATTTGATACGAAAACGTCTTTTCTCGCGCTGAACAACGTTTTCGGTCCGAAAAGTGCTTTTCCTGACGATTTGAGCGCTTTTACGCATCGACATTGTCGTTTTTCCGATAGGGGGAATATTTGATACGAAAACGTCTTTTCTCGCGCTGAACGACGTTTTCGGGTCGAAAAGTGCTTTTCCTGACGATTTGAGCGCTTTTACGCATCGACATTGTCGTTTTCCCGATAGGGGGAATATTTGATACGAAAACGTCTTTTCTCGCGATGAACGACGTTTTCGGGTCGAAAAGTGCTTTTCCTGACGATTTGAGCGCTTTTACGCATCGACATTGTCGTTTTCCCGATAGGGGGAATATTTGATACGAAAACGTCTTTTCTCGCGCTGAACGACGTTTTCGGGTCGAAAAGTGCTTTTCCTGACGATTTGAGCGCTTTTACGCATCGACATTGTCGTTTTTCCGATAGGGGGAATATTTGATACGAAAACGTCTTTTCTCGCGCTGAACGACGTTTTCGCGTCGAAAAGTGCTTTTCCTGACGATTTGAGCGCTTCTACGCATCGACATTGTCGTTTTTCCGATAGGGGGAATATTTGATACGAAAACGTCTTTTCTCGCGCTGAACGACGTTTTCGGTCCGAAAAGTGCTTTTCCTGACGATTTGAGCGCTTTTACGCATCGACATTGTCGTTTTTCCGATAGGGGGAATATTTGATACGAAAACGTCTTTTCTCGCGCTGAACGACGTTTTCGGGTCGAAAAGTGCTTTTCCTGACGATTTGAGCGCTTTTACGCATCGACATTGTCGTTTTCCCGATAGGGGGAATATTTGATACGAAAACGTCTTTTCTCGCGCTGAACGACGTTTTCGGGTCGAAAAGTGCTTTTCCTGACGATTTGAGCGCTTTTACGCATCGACATTGTCGTTTTCCCGATAGGGGGAATATTTGATACGAAAACGTCTTTTCTCGCGCTGAACGACGTTTTCGGGTCGAAAAGTGCTTTTCCTGACGATTTGAGCGCTTTTACGCATCGACATTGTCGTTTTTTCGATAGGGGGAATATTTGATACGAAAACGTCTTTTCTCGCGCTGAACGACGTTTTCGGTCCGAAAAGTGCTTTTCCTGACGATTTGAGCGCTTTTACGCATCGACATTGTCGTTTTTCCGATAGGGGGAATATTTGATACGAAAACGTCTTTTCTCGCGCTGAACAACGTTTTCGGTCCGAAAAGTGCTTTTCCTGACGATTTGAGCGCTTTTACGCATCGACATTGTCGTTTTTCCGATAGGGGGAATATTTGATACGAAAACGTCTTTTCTCGCGCTGAACGACGTTTTCGGGTCGAAAAGTGCTTTTCCTGACGATTTGAGCGCTTTTACGCATCGACATTGTCGTTTTCCCGATAGGGGGGGGAATATTTGATACGAAAACGTCTTTTCTCGCGCTGAACGACGTTTTCGGGTCGAAAAGTGCTTTTCCTGACGATTTGAGCGCTTTTACGCATCGACATTGTCGTTTTTCCGATAGGGGGAATATTTGATACGAAAACGTCTTTTCTCGCGCTGAACGACGTTTTCGCGTCGAAAAGTGTTTTTCCTGACGATTTGAGCGCTTCTACGCATCGACATTGTAGTTTTCCCGATAGGGGGAATATTTGATACGAAAACGTCTTTTCTCGCGCTGAACGACGTTTTCGGGTCGAAAAGTGCTTTTCCTGACGATTTGAGCGCTTTTACGCATCGACATTGTCGTTTTCCCGATAGGGGGAATATTTGATACGAAAACGTCTGTTCTCGCGCTGAACGACGTTTTCGCGTCGAAAAGTGCTTTTCCTGACGATTTGAGCGCTTTTACGCATCGACATTGTCGTTTTTCCGATAGGGGGAATATTTGATACGAAAACGTCTTTTCTCGCGCTGAACGACGTTTTCGCGTCGAAAAGTGCTTTTCCTGACGATTTGAGCGCTTTTACGCATCGACATTGTCGTTTTTCCGATAGGGGGAATATTTGATACGAAAACGTCTTTTCTCGCGCTGAACGACGTTTTCGGTCCGAAAAGTGCTTTTCCTGACGATTTGAGCGCTTTTACGCATCGACATTGTCGTTTTCCCGATAGGGGGAATATTTGATTCGAAAACGTCTTTTCTCGCGCTGAACGACGTTTTCGGGTCGAAAAGTGCTTTTCCTGACGATTTGAGCGCTTTTACGCATCGACATTGTCGTTTTCCCGATAGGGGGAATATTTGATACGAAAACGTCTTTTCTCGCGCTGAACGACGTTTTCGGGTCGAAAAGTGCTTTTCCTGACGATTTGAGCGCTTTTACGCATCGACATTGTCGTTTTTCCGATATGGGGAATATTTGATACGTAAACGTATTTTCTCGCGCTGAACGACGTTTTCGGGTCGAAAAGTGCTTTTCCTGACGATTTGAGCGCTTTTACGCATCGACATTGTCGTTTTTCCGATAGGGGGAATATTTGATACGAAAACGTCTTTTCTCGCGCTGAACGACGTTTTCGGGTCGAAAAGTGCTTTTCCTGACGATTTGAGCGATTTTACGCATCGACATTGTCGTTTTTCCGATAGGGGGAATATTTGATACGAAAACGTATTTTCTCGCGCTGAACGACGTTTTCGCGTCGAAAAGTGCTTTTCCTGACGATTTGAGCGCTTTTACGCATCGACATTGTCGTTTTTCCGATAGGGGGAATATTTGATACGAAAACGTCTTTTCTCGCGCTGAACGACGTTTTCGGTCCGAAAAGTGCTTCTCCTGACGATTTGAGCGCTTTTACGCATCGACATTGTCGTTTTCCCGATAGGGGGAATATTTGATTCGAAAACGTCTTTTCTCGCGCTGAACGACGTTTTCGGGTCGAAAAGTGCTTTTCCTGACGATTTGAGCGCTTTTACGCATCGACATTGTCGTTTTCCCGATATGGGGAATATTTGATACGTAAACGTATTTTCTCGCGCTGAACGACGTTTTCGGGTCGAAAAGTGCTTTTCCTGACGATTTGAGCGCTTTTACGCATCGACATTGTCGTTTTTCCGATAGGGGGAATATTTGATACGAAAACGTCTTTTCTCGCGCTGAACGACGTTTTCGGGTCGAAAAGTGCTTTTCCTGACGATTTGAGCGCTTTTACGCATCGACATTGTCGTTTTTCCGATATGGGGAATATTTGATACGTAAACGTATTTTCTCGCGCTGAACGACGTTTTCGGGTCGAAAAGTGCTTTTCCTGACGATTTGAGCGCTTTTACGCATCGACATTGTCGTTTTTCCGATAGGGGGAATATTTGATACGAAAACGTCTTTTCTCGCGCTGAACGACGTTTTCGGGTCGAAAAGTGCTTTTCCTGACGATTTGAGCGATTTTACGCATCGACATTGTCGTTTTTCCGATAGGGGGAATATTTGATACGAAAACGTCTTTTCTCGCGCTGAACGACGTTTTCGGTCCGAAAAGTGCTTTTCCTGACGATTTGAGCGCTTTTACGCATCGACATTGTCGTTTTCCCGATAGGGGGAATATTTGATTCGAAAACGTCTTTTCTCGCGCTGAACGACGTTTTCGGGTCGAAAAGTGCTTTTCCTGACGATTTGAGCGCTTTTACGCATCGACATTGTCGTTTTTCCGATAGGGGGAATATTTGATACGAAAACGTCTTTTCTCGCGCTGAACGACCTTTTCGGTCCGAAAAGTGCTTTTCCTGACGATTTGAGCGCTTTTACGCATCGACATTGTCGTTTTCCCGATAGGGGGAATATTTGATACGAAAACGTCTTTTCTCGCGCTGAACGACGTTTTCGGGTCGAAAAGTGCTTTTCCTGACGATTTGAGCGCTTTTACGCATCGACATTGTCGTTTTTCCGATAGGGGGAATATTTGATACGAAAACGTCTTTTCTCGCGCTGAACGACGTTTTCGGTCCGAAAAGTGCTTTTCCTGACGATTTGAGCGCTTTTACGCATCGACATTGTCGTTTTTCCTATAGGGGGAATATTTGATACGAAAACGTATTTTCTCGCGCTGAACGACGTTTTCGCGTCGAAAAGTGCTTTTCCTGACGATTTGAGCGCTTTTACGCATCGACATTGTCGTTTTTCCGATAGGGGGAATATTTGATACGAAAACGTCTTTTCTCGCGCTGAACGACGTTTTCGGTCCGAAAAGTGCTTTTCCTGACGATTTGAGCGCTTTTACGCATCGACATTGTCGTTTTCCCGATAGGGGGAATATTTGATACGAAAACGTATTTTCTCGCGCTGAACGACGTTTTCGCGTCGAAAAGTGCTTTTCCTGACGATTTGAGCGCTTTTACGCATCGACATTGTCGTTTTCCCGATAGGGGGAATATTTGATACGAAAACGTCTTTTCTCGCGCTGAACGACGTTTTCGGGTCGAAAAGTGCTTTTCCTGACGATTTGAGCGCTTTTACGCATCGACATTGTCGTTTTCCCGATAGGGGGAATATTTGATACGAAAACGTCTTTTCTCGCGCTGAATGACGTTTTCGCGTCGAAAAGTGCTTTTCCTGACGATTTGAGCGCTTTTACGCATCGACATTGTCGTTTTTCCGATAGGGGGAATATTTGATACGAAAACGTCTTTTCTCGCGCTGAACGACGTTTTCGCGTCGAAAAGTGCTTTTCCTGACGATTTGAGCGCTTTTACGCATCGACATTGTCGTTTTCCCGATAGGGGGAATATTTGATTCGAAAACGTCTTTTCTCGCGCTGAACGACGTTTTCGGGTCGAAAAGTGCTTTTCCTGACGATTTGAGCGCTTTTACGCATCGACATTGTCGTTTTCCCGATAGGGGGAATATTTGATTCGAAAACGTCTTTTCTCGCGCTGAACGACGTTTTCGGGTCGAAAAGTGCTTTTCCTGACGATTTGAGCGCTTTTACGCATCGACATTGTCGTTTTTCCGATGGGGGGAATATTTGATACGAAAACGTCTTTTCTCGCGCTGAACAACGTTTTCGGTCCGAAAAGTGCTTTTCCTGACGATTTGAGCGCTTTTACGCATCGACATTGTCGTTTTCCCGATAGGGGGAATATTTGATACGAAAACGTCTTTTCTCGCGCTGAACGACGTTTTCGGGTCGAAAAGTGCTTTTCCTGACGATTTGAGCGCTTTTACGCATCGACATTGTCGTTTTCCCGATAGGGGGAATATTTGATTCGAAAACGTCTTTTCTCGCGCTGAACGACGTTTTCGGGTCGAAAAGTGCTTTTCCTGACGATTTGAGCGCTTTTACGCATCGACATTGTCGTTTTTCCGATGGGGGGAATATTTGATACGAAAACGTCTTTTCTCGCGCTGAACAACGTTTTCGGTCCGAAAAGTGCTTTTCCTGACGATTTGAGCGCTTTTACGCATCGACATTGTCGTTTTCCCGATAGGGGGAATATTTGATACGAAAACGTCTTTTCTCGCGCTGAACGACGGGTTCGGGTCGAAAAGTGCTTTTCCTGACGATTTGAGCGCTTTTACGCATCGACATTGTCGTTTTTCCGATAGGGGGAATATTTGATACGAAAACGTCTTTTCTCGCACTGAACGACGTTTTCGCGTCGAAAAGTGCTTTTCCTGACGATTTGAGCTCTCTTACGCATCGACATTGTCGTTTTTCCTATAGGGGGAATATTTGATACGAAAACGTATTTTCTCGCGCTGAACGACGTTTTCGCGTCGAAAAGTGCTTTTCCTGACGATTTGAGCGCTTTTACGCATCGACATTGTCGTTTTTCCGATAGGGGGAATATTTGATACGAAAACGTCTTTTCTCGCGCTGAACGACGTTTTCGGTCCGAAAAGTGCTTTTCCTGACGATTTGAGCGCTTTTACGCATCGACATTGTCGTTTTCCCGATAGGGGGAATATTTGATACGAAAACGTCTTTTCTCGCGCTGAACGACGTTTTCGGGTCGAAAAGTGCTTTTCCTGACGATTTGAGCGCTTTTACGCATCGACATTGTCGTTTTTCCGATATGGGGAATATTTGATACGTAAACGTATTTTCTCGCGCTGAACGACGTTTTCGGGTCGAAAAGTGCTTTTCCTGACGATTTGAGCGCTTTTACGCATCGACATTGTCGTTTTTCCGATAGGGGGAATATTTGATACGAAAACGTCTTTTCTCGCGCTGAACGACGTTTTCGGGTCGAAAAGTGCTTTTCCTGACGATTTGAGCGATTTTACGCATCGACATTGTCGTTTTTCCGATAGGGGGAATATTTGATACGAAAACGTATTTTCTCGCGCTGAACGACGTTTTCGCGTCGAAAAGTGCTTTTCCTGACGATTTGAGCGCTTTTACGCATCGACATTGTCGTTTTTCCGATAGGGGGAATATTTGATACGAAAACGTCTTTTCTCGCGCTGAACGACGTTTTCGGGTCGAAAAGTGCTTTTCCTGACGATTTGAGCGCTTTTACGCATCGACATTGTCGTTTTCCCGATATGGGGAATATTTGATACGTAAACGTATTTTCTCGCGCTGAACGACGTTTTCGGGTCGAAAAGTGCTTTTCCTGACGATTTGAGCGCTTTTACGCATCGACATTGTCGTTTTTCCGATAGGGGGAATATTTGATACGAAAACGTCTTTTCTCGCGCTGAACGACGTTTTCGGGTCGAAAAGTGCTTTTCCTGACGATTTGAGCGCTTTTACGCATCGACATTGTCGTTTTCCCGATAGGGGGAATATTTGATACGAAAACGTCTTTTCTCGCGCTGAACGACGTTTTCGGGTCGAAAAGTGCTTTTCCTGACGATTTGAGCGATTTTACGCATCGACATTGTCGTTTTCCCGATAGGGGGAATATTTGATTCGAAAACGTCTTTTCTCGCGCTGAACGACGTTTTCGGGTCGAAAAGTGCTTTTCCTGACGATTTGAGCGCTTTTACGCATCGACATTGTCGTTTTTCCGATAGGGGGAATATTTGATACCAAAACGTCTTTTCTCGCGCTGAACGACCTTTTCGGTCCGAAAAGTGCTTTTCCTGACGATTTGAGCGCTTTTACGCATCGACATTGTCGTTTTCCCGATAGGGGGAATATTTGATACGAAAACGTCTTTTCTCGCGCTGAACGACGTTTTCGGGTCGAAAAGTGCTTTTCCTGACGATTTGAGCGCTTTTACGCATCGACATTGTCGTTTTCCCGATAGGGGGAATATTTGATTCGAAAACGTCTTTTCTCGCGCTGAACGACGTTTTCGGGTCGAAAAGTGCTTTTCCTGACGATTTGAGCGCTTTTACGCATCGACATTGTCGTTTTTCCGATAGGGGGAATATTTGATACCAAAACGTCTTTTCTCGCGCTGAACGACCTTTTCGGTCCGAAAAGTGCTTTTCCTGACGATTTGAGCGCTTTTACGCATCGACATTGTCGTTTTCCCGATAGGGGGAATATTTGATACGAAAACGTCTTTTCTCGCGCTGAACGACGTTTTCGGTCCGAAAAGTGCTTTTCCTGACGATTTGAGCGCTTTTACGCATCGACATTGTCGTTTTTCCGATAGGGGGAATATTTGATACGAAAACGTCTTTTCTCGCGCTGAACGACGTTTTCGGGTCGAAAAGTGCTTTTCCTAACGATTTGAGCGCTTTTACGCATCGACATTGTCGTTTTTCCGATAGGGGGAATATTTGATACGAAAACGTCTTTTCTCGCGCTGAACAACGTTTTCGGTCCGAAAAGTGCTTTTCCTGACGATTTGAGCGCTTTTACGCATCGACATTGTCGTTTTCCCGATAGGGGGAATATTTGATTCGAAAACGTCTTTTCTCGCGCTGAACGACGTTTTCGGGTCGAAAGGTGCTTTTCCTGACGATTTGAGCGCTTTTACGCATCGACATTGTCGTTTTTTCGATAGGGGGAATATTTGATACGAAAACGTCTTTTCTCGCGCTGAACGACGTTTTCGGTCCGAAAAGTGCTTTTCCTGACGATTTGAGCGCTTTTACGCATCGACATTGTCGTTTTTCCGATCGGGGGAATATTTGATACGAAAACGTCTTTTCTCGCACTGAACGACGTTTTCGCGTCGAAAAGTGCTTTTCCTGACGATTTGAGCGCTTTTACGCATCGACATTGTCGTTTTTCCGATAGGGGGAATATTTGATACGAAAACGTCTTTTCTCGCGCTGAACAACGTTTTCGGTCCGAAAAGTGCTTTTCCTGACGATTTGAGCGCTTTTACGCATCGACATTGTCGTTTTTCCGATAGGGGGAATATTTGATACGAAAACGTCTTTTCTCGCGCTGAACGACGTTTTCGGGTCGAAAAGTGCTTTTCCTGACGATTTGAGCGCTTTTACGCATCGACATTGTCGTTTTTCCGATCGGGGGAATATTTGATACGAAAACGTCTTTTCTCGCGCTGAACGACGTTTTCGGGGCGAAAAGTGCTTTTCCTGACGATTTGAGCGCTTTTACGCATCGACATTGTCGTTTTTCCGATCGGGGGAATATTTGATACGAAAACGTCTTTTCTCGCGCTGAACGACGTTTTCGGGTCGAAAAGTGCTTTTCCTGACGATTTGAGCGCTTTTACGCATCGACATTGTCGTTTTTCCGATAGGGGGAATATTTGATACGAAAACGTCTTTTCTCGCGCTGAACGACGTTTTCGGGTCGAAAAGTGCTTTTCCTGACGATTTGAGCGCTTTTACGCATCGACATTGTCGTTTTCCCGATAGGGGGAATATTTGATACGAAAACGTCTTTTCTCGCGCTGAACGACGTTTTCGGTCCGAAAAGTGCTTTTCCTGACGATTTGAGCGCTTTTACGCATCGACATTGTCGTTTTCCCGATAGGGGGAATATTTGATACGAAAACGTCTTTTCTCGCGCTGAACGACGTTTTCGGGTCGAAAAGTGCTTTTCCTGACGATTTGAGCGCTTTTACGCATCGACATTGTCGTTTTTCCGATAGGGGGAATATTTGATACGAAAACGTCTTTTCTCGCGCTGAACGACGTTTTCGGGTCGAAAAGTGCTTTTCCTGACGATTTGAGCGCTTTTACGCATCGACATTGTCGTTTTTCGATAGGGGGAATATTTGATACGAAAACGTCTTTTCTCGCGCTGAACGACGTTTTCGGTCCGAAAAGTGCTTTTCCTGACGATTTGAGCGCTTTTACGCATCGACATTGTCGTTTTTCCGATCGGGGGAATATTTGATACGAAAACGTCTTTTCTCGCGCTGAACGACGTTTTCGGTCCGAAAAGTGCTTTTCCTGACGATTTGAGCGCTTTTACGCATCGACATTGTCGTTTTTCCCGATAGGGGGAATATTTGATACGAAAACGTCTTTTCTCGCGCTGAACGACGTTTTCGGGTCGAAAAGTGCTTTTCCTGACGATTTGAGCGCTTTTACGCATCGACATTGTCGTTTT
>NW_027437443.1:0-117738 GCF_964204645.1 Tubulanus polymorphus | reverse complement strand
GGATAAATTCAAAGTATTCATAATCGAGTTTATATTTTTGTTTCTTACCTTTCGTATCGAATAATGCGTCCGATGCTTTCAGAAGTCGACCGCGAAACATTTTGACCGTTTATGCGAACTATGAAGTCACCGATTTGGAGACCCGCTTCGTCAGCCGGGGAATCTGAAATCGTGTCGAAAATGAATTAGAAACTGTACAGAGAACCGGGAATGACCTTAATAGCCATAGCATGACACGAGGGAGAAACAAGAGTGATAGAATTAATGCACTTAATGCAGTTTACTGTAAAATGAATTCTGAAACGTCAATCAGTGTATTAATTAAGCACCGAATATCCTCGAGGGAAATTAAGCGGATTTTGTTCAAATCATGTGGCAAGCTTTGAAAGTCTTCAACACGTACTTAGTTCTATTTATACGTGTACGGGCAAAGGTAACTACGCGAAATGAGTATTCACTTGCAATTAATGTCCAATAAAAGCGTCAAGAATAGTTAAATACTCGAGACATGTTTCTGAGGACGTGAAAAATGAATTCATCATTTTCAATACTGCCCGCTACAGGCCAATATCATATGCAGTAATGTATAACTCTTCCACAACAGACGTTTTTTTTCAGATTTTTTGCAGATACGTATGACAGCACAATGACCCCCACAGTTATCACAAAATACACTCCAATGAGTAGAAATGTATTTCTTTTTCCGACAACCTGATTTATCCTGTCACGCTATAGCCGTTATCAGAACCAGGATGTTTTATTGTATATTTATTTACCTTTTTCTATTTTGCTGATATAGGCCGGACTAGCACCGGTTAATGTAAATCCATATCCTGACTTTCTTTTCTGTATGGAAATCTAGAAAGATAAAGAACTATTCAGAAGATATTCATATATTTATATATATTGCTTTACTTCTGATGAAATATCGCAAAAGCTACAATTATTGATTCCATAGCTGTTAGTCATTGCATTCGGGGGATAACAAATGACAACAATATTCAATTCATTGCACTAAAACAAAATCAAATAAACTTAATTGACCCAAAACCCATAAGTCCACTATCAAAATGTATCTCTCATACTTCGTATGGATTTTCAATGTTTTTCTATGTGACGACGAGGTTAGCGCAAAAATGCAAAAAATGAACGCCTTTGACATAGTTATCAGCAGATGAGACTAGTTATCGAACAATGAGAGGTGGCTCGAATCTTACAGAGGTTTGGATAAACTACATGTGGGCTACTGTAATATTGATCTAGATCGGCTGAGACGGATTTTAGGATGGAAAATCGTTAAACCAGAAATATACCGCGAATCATGCTTGGGCAACCAACCGACCGCGGGAAGTTATAGAAGAGCTTTGCTGGTGTAAGAGACAACACCCTGTTAATCCTCACGCGCTGACGCTATATACTTAATCACAACTCACTATACTTGACGCCTAATTCCATACGTATAGAGAATGCCAGGCATAAAGGTATAATTTGCTTAGGTACCGTAACTGCACTTCATCGGATCAGGATCTAGTTATCGCTATAGTCATCTCGTTATAAGAGAATATTCCCGCGCTCAGGGCCGACCAACCTGATCAGGGATAACTTGATTTATGGACTTACGTATGAAGACGTTAAATGCCCGCTGCTAGAAATATTTGCCTAAATCAGGAACTAGTCCCACAGTCCTGAGTTGAAATATATACAAGCCCCTCAATCTTCACGCGTGAAATTATGAAATCATGGAATAACCAGCAAGTGCAGAAATATGGGTCCCTTCTTAACGTAGAATCTGATGAAATCAATCATCGAACTTCAGCGACGATGAAACAGATGCGTCGATCTCACATTTTCAGACACACCGAACATTAAATTTGTCAGCAATTTTACAAATAAATTGTCAACACAATGAATTACTTGAGTAATTGCATTCACTCTACACTAATAGATATCAACGAAAATATTTTTGATATCATGAACTAACTCCATCATCGGCTTCCCTTAAATACATCAATAATTCCTGACACCCGTGTCGCCGTTCACTGTACCGATCAATGATCTAGTATTAATGACTACCTAATTGGGCCCGACCGCCATCATAAATATTTATCAAATTTCCTCCTACCGGTGTTAACACCGGTGGGATTCGCTTCTATACCAAATTAACAAAACGACACTTTGAAGTCGATTAGTTTGAATCTATGATAAATCGGTCAACACAAATCTCATCCAGAATATTTCTACTGAAAGTGTTTTCTTTTTGTTATTTTACATTCTACATCATATTCTTGCGCGCAACCTCAAACAAATATTTTTCGAAGATGTCATCACGAGGCCGAAATTAAGGAGCTATCTGTGCACCCCGAGCCCATGTTTCAAAAACGGGTTCAATTACTCACCGTTTTAGAATCCATCCATAATACATCGGAATTGACCTCCGGGATATTCTTGTGAGCTGCAAATAGACAAACAATAATTCACGTTTAATCAATTCGTGTCATCGTCTGAAACGAATGATTTATAGTACGTAGATCAAAAACCCCGGAAAAAGCTCGTCGATCAAACAATCTTTAGAATCCTTAAAGTTTTTTTAAACGTACGTTGATTAACTTAACAAGAAATACAAAAAAACCATTTAATGCAGTAAGTATGACACTTTTTTATACTTACATTTCAGTATGCTTAACTTAAGACAGTTCATAGTCATTATCCGAACTAACTAAAGTATTCCTGTTACAGTTGTTTTCGCAACGAATATAAATCGCGGAGATAAATATATATTTCTCAAAACGTCTCAAAGAAATACGTTCGACAAAAAAATAAAAAATCAGAAAGTTTTCGAAAATTTCTTAAACATTGCTTATACTTTGTCTTCTTGCGGCCGAGTTAGAGAACTGAATTGACGTAATGCAGCGACGATGTCTGTACAGCCACTTGACTGATGTCAACTGGAGGCGGTGATGAAATTACCACCAACAGATTCGAGACTCGTCAACACTGCTGATAGCTAGTAGACATCGCCGGTAACTGGCTAAGTTCTTAACTTATTCCATATTATTTATAATACATACGTATTGACTAGATTAAGTACCCTATTAAGCGATTCTAGCATACATCATATCTTAACACTAATTAGCCTCTAAACCAACCCTTCAGAGCATTCTAATTTGAAATTCTAACCCTCGTTAATGTTCATCGAACAAATTAATAAGAAAGACCCCTAAACTTAAACATTTAAAAGACTGCGTTCTAGGAATTATTTTCAACGCTATTCAAACGTACTCGAATGTATTCCTTTAATCCATCTGAATACGATAAGCAGCGAGATAGACAAAGAGGTAACATATGTGATCAGAAATTGTAATTCTCTGACGTTTACGAATTCAAGTCAGTTTCAAGCGAACGAAGGAAAATTAGCGTCTTATACTGGGTGTATCAGGGTAATTTATAAGCAATATAGCAGTAATCATAAAGACCGAATCGTACGAATCCATGGAGAAAATTCGCCAGTAGGGATAACAACATTTTCTTTGTGGCGATATAGAGGTATATTGCCGGTTGGAAACTAAGCGTAGTTTTATCACTAATTTAACAGTTAACGATTAATATCATAATTTCAATATAGAGACGGCAGATTAATTTCAGGATATAATTTCACATCCAAGAAAGGAATTTGTAACCGACGAAATCAGAACTGTTTGTGTACAATGGGATTCGGTGGTGTATGTACATGTTCAGAACGGAAATCTCCTCGGAAAATTGGATAATGGACCCGGGCTAGTAGTGACGTCAAAAGAACCTCTAAATTCACAGAAAATGAAAAAAAAAACGATATCATAACATACATCAGCGCAGATGAATCGCGAAAATGCTGATTATTCGGCGCAATAAGTCAAGTAATTAGGAAATAATCAGCGAATTATTGCGCAATGTTGACTGACTAAAAATAAACGCTCCCGCGGTCGGCCCGAGAGAGAAACATTCGCATTTCTCACATTTCATTAGCGATTTATAATTAGCGATAAGAGCCCGCGAACGAGAAATAAATGAGAACATTGATAAAAAGTGGCCGTTAGCCCCGAGAACACAGTACTCACGCGTTACGATCCCCTGATGGTGGTGAATTACGAGTTTTCCAATTCGTAATTTGGACAAAGTTTTTTTTTTAGAATAGCTCATATATAAACATACATTTCTATTTCGAAAGGAAAATGGCTAATACGGCGTGATTTTCTTTTGCCCTACGTGCAAAAGATTATTAAACATCATTCATAGATTCGATAATCATGCTTGTTGACTAGATACGAATTCTTAGAAAGAAGGATATAAATATTGCACCTGCAAGGTCTTGACTCTCGGTGTTCACTGCGGTATACTTTCAACAAACGATTCTAAGTTTAGTTTTGATATAGTTTCAACTCGAAGTCACCTTTGTCATACCAACTAGAGGAGACTTTTGAATATTGATGACGGCGCATGAAGGTGTGTGCGGATTGCGGCGGCTCGATAATGAGGAGACACCGGTGCGTGCTAATAAACTACATTTACATTCTTCATTGAAGCTAATGAAAAACAAAGATGAGCAATTAATCGGAGAATAGGTGGATACGAAAGAGCAGCCCATCGGCTATGGTGGTACAACTTCAGAAAATCTACACCATACCTCAGTTAAAGTATTAGCTAGAAAGATCACGGCAATCATGAAAGCTAGAACACATATCTAATAAAAAGGGTATATACGATTCATTTTAGGTAGGTGTAAGGCTGTATCTGGATATTCAATCGTATTATCCACCTTTCTACTGTGATTGAAAACGACCTGCATTTTCCCAGAACCATAACGTTTTAACTATGATACAATATGAAAAAATTTCGAAAATGTATAATGAACAACCAAGCTATATTCTATAAAACCTCGCATGTTACGCAAAATTCTTAACATCTGCATAAACACGTGTCAACAAATGATGTTTTTGTATCATTAGATTCGAATAACCTGATGTACGCACACAATCCGCCTCTCCGTCCGCCATCCTAGTGAGATGACAGTGAAGAGTGCCTTCAGTCAAATGCTGAGCTCGGTTAATGCGTAATCATAAATCTAACTCAAATGAATGAACAGACAAATCACGAATTAAACCCTCACAAATTCTGGCAAACATGCACACGTGGAATGCCAGATAAACTACTTTGTAATTTATGACGATGTGCATTCGTCCGGCTTAATCAAGTTTGCAAGACAAATCAGCAGAAAGTCGTACGGATTCTACTGCCTGAATAACGGGGTGAACTTACATTTATGTTGCAGTCCAAACACAGGCTTGCCAGTCGGTGCGGGCAAATGTTTTCGTCGTCCAGTTTCCTCGGTGAGAAGGTAGTACCATCCGTTGACAGGCTGCGCAAACATAATTAAAAACGTTATGTTTAAACTAAAGTAAACAGCAGTTTTTAATTTGATTACTTCGATCGCGAGTGAACATTAGTTCTCAATCCCGAGAGAGAGAAAAGTCAGGAATATCATTGAAGAGGATGAGAAAATATTGACGAAACAATTGACCGTGGAAATGATAAACTGTTTCGCGATTATTTCAAGAACGCTTAAGAAAATTAGATTGCGCCGAATCGAGCAACTCGAAACTATACCAAAATCGAGAGCAGTTTAGATGCAATACTTACTCGAGTCGGTTGTAGAAGGTTTTTTACACCGAATGACATACATCCGAGAAATTCACTGCGTCTGGAAAATTGAAATATAATTCGTAATCGAAGTTTTCGAATTAATCGTTATATCGATAAAGGAGAAAGCTTCAATTTACCCATTCTTTGCATCTTTGTGCCAAACAGAAACTAAAAGTCGCTTTTTCTTATCCTCATCAAGAAGTTCACTACAAAAAAAAGGAACGATATTGAATGTATATGATTTAAACTGTATAATTAGTAGGTACAATTTTAGTTTATCTTCATTTCAACGTCGGTATACAGATTGAATTGTAAAACCGATGTTTTTTCGCCGGCCATTATTCGGCGTAGTATGAGGAGAATTATATTAACTTACAACGAGAATTTGTCGTCGTAAAGAGGGTTATTTGTGTCGGCGACTACGTTCGTTTTACAGCGAGATCGACGATCATGATCGGGAACGAGGGAGATCTAAAAGCATAAAAATAACAGTTAACGATATCATAACGAAGTTCGCCGGAGAGTGAAACGATCCAGGCACGACAATAAAACCATCACAGCATATCCAATATATTCACATATTCAAGTCATCTTAATTTGAATAATAATTTCTTAGAAATTGATTAATTTCTATATCGTAGTATAGTTGAATTCAACTAAATAATATCTGAAGACGCGGACACAGAATATGCACTATAGACAAAGCTTCCATCTACCGACAATTCATGAAACTATCTGAGGGAAAAGCAAATCTTTACTAGATTTTAGCGCCATCAGTTGTGAATGCCATGAATTAAGTTACTAACCTTAACATAAGAATCACTGAGAACTTTCCAGCGAGATTTCAAATGACGCCCTTGAATGACTAAAAGGTGAAAAAACAAAATTTTTAGGTCGCAGAAATTTGAAACGTGATATTCTGATTCAGGACCTTGACAAATCGAACACTTACTGTGAACTGTCAACAATCCATAATTGACGTATATCGCGAGTTTGAGTTGTCCTGGAAGAGAGAAAAAAATACATGGTTATGAATAAGTTGGGAAAATTCCTAACGTCCATATCAAAGGTCTAAAGTACACTCACTTGAGTAATATACAACGGTCATTGTGAAATTTAGAAGTAGTCCCGGTAAACAGTAACAATATCTCAGCTATTTACTGGTCTACGAGGTACTGAGCATCGCAGGACAGATAAAAATTTTATATGCAGAAATTATTTTATCGATATACAAGCACTTTCACCAGTTTCAATACAGAAAGCGTGCGTGGCGTTTACTTGCGAAACCCGTATAAAAACATTTCGCCAGAAACTACTGAAAGTTCGTTTACAGATCGATTTTCGATGATCTGTCACTGGCATTGCCTGAAGGTGCAATGTTTTAACAGCGGTTTGTTGTTAATTTATACACGTAACCCCGATTATTGCGACGATATTTTGTTTAGAAATGTTACGCTTCGCACTGATGACTAATCTTGTAACTAATAGCCGTAACTTATTGTTAATTAATTGCTGATGTGCAATCGCAAGTTCTTGTAATAGTTTGGTGAAAATTAGGTGTTGTTAGATCATCAAAGCATTCTCCTTTCAGTATCGCATCGAGTTGAGCCTAGCAGCAGGCCTATTCCCACATCAAAATTACAGCATTTCAGAAACTGTGAACAACTTTGTCTATCACCTATGAATTCTAAGATACGTCTTCGAGCTTGGCGCCAAAGCATGGACTAGTAACTGAAATTCCACTAGGGGTCTAAATATTGTCAGTCTAGCACCGCCTATCCCAAAGAAAATTGCCAAGAAAAATTATTTGTTTTAGAAGATAGCCCCAAAAGTAAATTGTGACATTACTTACTCGTGTACCTGGTAACAGTCATGTTTATCCAAGAAGAAAAATCTCCAAATGTGTTCAAACACATGTATGTAAACTCCAAATGATTGCTGTAGTGGATTGGATAGTAGTAGGGAACTGCATGGTATTTAAGATTCCAGCCCAGCTTTTATATGTATACTGGTACTGAGATACTGTATGATTTGATGCAATTAATTGATAGGTGTTAGAAACAATATGGCGGCTCAACACAAACAAATATGATGATGACTGCAGCTATTGTGTAAAAATACACCCTGAACTAATTCCAGCAAGTTTGCGCATTGCAAACACTCATTTACCGGTACTATGTTTTCATTTACTATATTTAACTTTAATTTCAACTTTATTTGACAAACTATGATCAAACTTCATTCAGAATTTCAAGTTGAAATTTGATTTCATCACATTTACGTAGAAATAACCAGCGAACAGTTGACATCTCAGACGTTGTATATCATCATTTGAAGACTGATGACAACTACAAAATTTGTCCATGGGAAGAAAGTTGGTGTCATCGACGTCATCGGAATTTGGAATCGAACCCCTCGGCATAAACCTTTACATGGAAACACCTTGTAATAACATTTGACTCGTGATGAAAACGAAAGGTATTGGGCGAGGATTTTATAAGCTGCATTGTGTCTTATGGAATTGAAATAGATTACTTGTTGAAGGTGGTGTCCACAGAATGAAAACGAGCGCCCAAAACAGGTGTAATAATACTAAATTGAAGTCTCGCCTTCATCGGGCAGCAACCGAGCCCAATCTTTGTCAATGGTAATAATCTACGAAAACAACGTTTTGAAGAAAGGATGAGCTTCCGTGTCAATATATTCGATTTGCTCTTTCAATCAATGTAGCAAAGAATCATATCCAAGAAACTAACACGACCGAACTTCGTTGTATTGTCATAAAATACCTTCGCCTGATTAACATTTTTAGAAGTGTCATTTCACTAGAACTAGGTTGCTATGAGAGCACGATACGTTCCATGCACTTCAGAGACTGAGAGTAACATATTTGAATTGATTTTTTTCATACCAGCGAAATAAATAATTCAAAGTTAACAATTGAGTTCTCAGTTCGCTGCCATTGAACACATTTTCAGACACCTTCAGATTTTTAAGTGGTTTCAATTTATTTTTCATCCACATGCAGTTATGAGGATACATTTAACTGAAATAGCGAATATTCATATATATTTCAATGGCTTTGTTGATGTGGAAATCCTACATACAGGACGAGCCTTGCTTCCGGATATAAATCAATTCCGATTCCAAAAGTTTCCTTAGCAAATATAATACCTGTCAAAACTACAAAACTAAATTGTGATTCAAATAGTTTCTTCGCCAGTTGCATATTGTCCGAATTTCTCATCCACCAAGGGAATCGTATTTCAATTCAAAATCTGAATCATTCTCGACGTGAAACGTATATTTCTTCCAAATAACAAGAGACCACCGATCTGGGCATTCATAGGTCTTCACTAACACCAAAAAACACCAGAAATGGTCGGACCCGTTTCTACTATTGTTCAGATAGCTTTACGTTGAAATTGATGATAATGAAAAATGTCAACAACGTCTCAATAAACTTAAAACTTGGAGAAATCTTTGAAATTCTTAAATCCAGCGATAATGGGGCGTCTATGTAATATAAAAGAGTTGAAATCGGGTACGTAAACAATAGGTTAGTCCAAAGGATGCTTCAGTCAACATTCCGGCCATCTCAACAGAGAGCTACATTGACCTTTTTGATTCAAAAGACATTTGGCGTTGAAATAAGAAATCTATTTTCGATCGAGAAGGGCCATTACACCGAAAGATCAAAAGTCACTCCCTACAACTTCTACACTTGACGAAGATCCACCATACCAAAAACCACTTCAACAGAGTTAGAACCAATTGATGCAACTTCAGTTCATCTCTCCAAATAGCTCAATCTTTTTCAAGTTAGTCCTAATCGTGACCACATATAGAGATAATTATGATACTCATTAATACTCGGTTCAATTCAAAAGAATCCACTCGGCGTATAGAAACCTAAACTTGCTTTTATCTGTGATGTAATTGAATTGTAAGTTGTTTGGACATACGAAGTCCGCAGTCCAAACATGGGGAGGTATCATCAGTCCGTTAACAAGCTACCATTTCGAACAAAAGTTAAAATTCTGTTGACAAACTATTACATATGGTTTATCCGTTGATGTCCAAATATCTTTTGTTTCAATGCATGCGCTACCGAAATCATCCAAAATTAGATTGTTATTTCCATGGGGCATAGTATCATAGATTAGAAGTCCCTTCTAGAACTTCCGATATTCCGATATGGCTTATATGCTTATATCTTCTCCAAAAATGTTCAATAGATTGAGTTAGAGGGCATTGCTCTATAAAAACGCTAAGCTATCTGAACTAGTGGTAAAAATAGGCCAGGTTGAAAGTACTATTCACACCCAGGGTTCTCGATTTCCATATTTCAATTATTAATTCCGATATCGGGACCGGCTGTTTGAACGCATTTTAGCGTACTTAAGGGTTCTCCACTCAAGGGTGCAATTCAATCATCGTATCCACCTTGTTAAAATGCCAAATTAAACATTGAAATAACCATACGAATCATTCGATGCAAGAAATAGAGTAATCGGTTGGTATTTAGCAAAATTTACGAAAAAGGCAGGTAATATCTGACGACGTACACGGCACTGGATTCGACTGACTTCATTTACCTCATTTTTTCTGTGCCAACTATTGGAAATTTCAAAAAATACACACTCAACTCAACTGAAGTGCTAATCATCGTCAAGGGCAAGGGCAACGAAGTTCAGCCTTTTAGTTTGTTGTATTGTGACCGATTTTACTACGCGCGGTCCACGGCATTATACATCAAAGTTTCAAGCAATATAAACAAAACCTCCCTCCGTCAATAGAGTAAGCTAAAGACGAGAGGCGTGTCGGTAATAATCACATCAAAGAATCGATGGAGTCAACACGTTTTCTGAGGAGATATCACGGGCAAAAAAAACGTTGATCCAATGTAAGGCTAATAGAAAACATCTGCTGGCTAAAGAATCATGATAATGAAGAGAGATACTGAATCCGCGTACAGGAGGGGATGTGAACCCAGGGATATAGGAGTACAGTTTTAGCTTCGTTTCGTTTCAATCATAAGATACCCCAAACCACGGCTTACCTTTACCAGCCACCAGACAGCTTATCTTTTCGCTGATTTTTTCACATCGTCCATAATTCGGGTCGGCGTTTTCGTCGGTTTCGGCTTTTCTCGATTTCAGTTTTCGCCCGTTGTTTGGTGAACATTTTGGTGTCGACGTCCGAACTTTCAATCTCTTGAACGGGCTCAAGAAATCCGGCTCCAATGTATCGATAACCTCAACTGCTGACGCTAGGTTACTGCGTTTACTCATTGTGACGATGTCTGGTAAAGAAAGAAGAAAGTCAGGGTTAAGTTTCCTTTACAACTGGAGGAATAAGATAAGAGTGACCAATTCCATTTTCAATACAATACAAGATCTAACCCAAAGAACTGTCTTAAGAATGTGAAACTTATCACCAGCAAATACGCGTCATAAACTATATGACCTGCTGTAGCAGATACCTACCTTCTGAATCTGAGTCGTGAGTAATAAATGTGTAACTTATCAATAAATGAGTTAATATGTATTTTGTAAAGTCTGCTTAAAATATAAATCCATTAATCCATTAATCCGTGCAGTATATCTGACCTCGTAAGAGGATGTATACGTGTGCACTTCGCAGAGTGTCTGCCGATGATGAACTGATGGATCTCAGCTCGACCTTATGTGGCTCTCACTTTGATTGGGCGCGCTGGATTCTATTGTTATAATACAAAGACCGGCCGGCTCCCCACGAAAGCACCTCCCACAAAAAGAAAGGCCTCACAAATGTCCAATTAATACAAAAGAAGGGTGGTATCGAAGTTGATTGTTCCGACTAAGTGAGTAGTTAGATATAATAAGTAGGCACTTAAGCTAAACACGTCATTAAAACCATCACTGGTCATTCTTCTAGGGAAATAGGATAGTGCCCTAAATTTATTGATACGTATCGTCTACTATGTCTTTGATACACATGCTTTCCCTGTACATTAATCATATTAGCAGGATATTCCCATTTCATTAAACAGGAATAAAATGTTGAGATGAATGGAACTAATTTCATTTCTTTATAAAGGAATTACGACGGCTTTCTTTTTGCGAAAATCTATCCGATTTGGTGGTCCTACGAGCTTGGATTTGAACTTGAACTTCTTTTTATTGCGCCGTATATAAAATTTATACATAGGTTAAGACATGCAATCAATTGACAGAAAAATAACATTGAAAAAAATGTCCAATGATGAGCAATCATGCTCGTAGGGTGATCATGCATAATACCTGCAGAAATTGCAGAAATATGATAGTTTTCATCGATTTCAAAAGTTCATAATGTATACACGTATTTTCACGAGTGCCGCCACTTATCACTCGATATAATAGCAATGAAGTTGGAAGGTAGTTGGGTGTATTTGCTAACATGCTGGTAACCCGCCTGTTGGAATTAAACCCGACGTTATCAGCGGCAAATTCAAATATCCAGGTGATAAACAATGCGGAATGTGCAAATAGAGTTCGAAATGCGCGAGTGGATATTTATTGAAACAAATTCCCATGTCTCAAACATGAGAACCTAATCAGCTGATATATACTTGATTAAGAATAGCGTGTTGTTTCGATTTAATCTTTTTGAGTGGCATCGGAGCCGTGTGGTCCACCAACGTTCACTTTATTCAAGGCACTCTTATTGCTGGACGGCTAAATATTTGTTGAAGCCACCGACCAATATGTCTGCATCATGCGAGCAGATGTATATATCTTCGGAGACGACTCTAAGAAAACATGTGTCTTTCATTAGATTTCCTTTCAGGACTATTCAAAATGAGTAAGGAGTCCATGATGCATCTTATGAAATGAAAATATGGTTCAGCCAGCTGCGGTGAACTCGTGGTCAACTGTTACAAACAGCCACTTATAAAAGGGCTCGGTTCATATTACCGAGTTATGCAATGCTGCCCATTCTACGGGACCTTGGCCCACGATAAATAATAATCCTATACTAAACCGCTAATGGATCTGGGGCGCATTCAAAATCGGACAATAATTAGCAAATTTATTTCGTCGTCCAGGGAAAAGACGCATTCACATAACTGTTTATTTCACCATAAAGATTTAAACTGCGCTTGGATGGTTTTAGTGAAGATTAAAATGAAGTCCCGCCCATCGCTTGATTCACTGAATATGTGAAAAGAAGTTCGATTTTTGTCGTTTATTTCACAGGTCTAAATGTTACATAAGGTGAACAGGAATCATGCGGCTTCCTTGCGGTCCTATTATTCACCGAAATCGTGACCCATAATCTGGACGGTCATCATGAATGTGTTTTAGTACCAATAAATCAAGAGATTTTATCACGAATGTTGACGTATATAATATATTTCAGCAGCAAAGTTATATATTTTTCACGCGAGTTTTGTGAACAAATGACTAAGAAGTGTGTAACATCCCCTACCGGTACGCATCCTTTGATATTCGAAGTATGCGCTAGTGACCGCATACCACGAATATTACGGGGGACATAATATCATACGATATGATGATAAATGTGGGCATTAATTATCAGAACATAGGCATTAATTATCACATATTTATACTAGATTAAAGACCACAGGTGCGAAGTCACAGGCAGAGCATGCGAGGCTGCATCCAGCAGCTCTGAATTATTTCATTAACGTAATAGTCAAATCATTAATTAACGCCGTTCTCTCATATGAAGGGATTACTAATTATGACAGTTATCGATAAAAATCAATGTGGTTAACTGTTTGGGAGCCTTGTCTGTTAGTCCGGCACATCTGCTCGATATGACAATCAATCCATGATTAATGTGATGAAAATTATGACATTAAAATCTACAGTGAATGGTTGCTTAATGATTTTGTCTTGTGGCAAATGACTTCTTGAATGGGTTTCTAAGTAATTGATGTACAGCGTGGAGTAATAATATTCTATAGTCGTCTGAATCATTACTTCATAGATCTCGAATATGAATATCGTTATTATCAAATAATCTTTTTCGAAATTTTGCTATTATGAATACGAGTCCGCCTTACTTGGGCCTTTCTTAGGAACATCGAATGCTTGTGCCTTACATGATATGCATGCGAGGACGTCTTATCACAATCACAGAAGACTGATATTTTGACATCTGACACTGTTGGCAGGTGATAACACGTTTCGAAACCAAACATTCTACTGCTAAAATATAACGATCTACTAAAATCTTTTAAAAGTCTGTACTTAAATCTTAAACCCAATCAAAGGATGGAATCGGTGGCTATTTTCAAGCTTTGCGCTTCTAATCTTATGAAAAGCAAACTCTTGATATAAAAGAATCAAAACCTGTGACACAAGAGATTTACATAGCAAAATCCGGAGAAGAAGGATGTATAAGCAGTTCATTGTATCACATTAAATGCATTGATCATTGCCAAACGAACGTTTGTCCTAATATTAATCCGCTAATGCGGGGCTTCTAACCGAAGTGTTTGTTCAATATCATGACCAAGGAATCTCGTTGAATTAAGACACTTTCTAATATTGCACTCTTAATAGATTAACGAATCGTAATGGCGCACATATGGACCCCCACACCAAAGAGGGGAAATTATTGTACATCGAAATTAAAAGTTACATTTATAGGCCTAATTTGGACAAAACATTGACAATTAATTTTTTTCCATATATAGCAGGAAGTTTTGTTAGCACCGTTTCAAAATCTTTCCACAGAATTTTCGACAGGGATGCAATGAAAATTGTTAATTGATTCCATTTGAAGAGTTAATGATACATGTTAGCAATTCCATCTAAAATGAAGTTACCTGTTTTCTGTACATCCAACATGTCCTATAATCCTGACGGAAATGTTGTTCTCATAAGTAGCTGGTCATATAATGTTAAGTTTTCGGGGCTGCAAAGCATTTATAAAAACAAGCCTTTTAACTGTCACGCAAACCCTCATGTGGAGTAAGCGGAATTATTTTCTCAATCAAGAACGCATGTATTATTCTAACTACTCAAATACAAACAAAACTGACATATGATATTTGTATAATAAGCAACAGGATTAATTACACTGATTAGACAAGTGGCAGCTGCTTGCAGACGACTCAGTCGGAATCAAATCACCGTGCAATCTAAAATCAATTTATGTACGCCCAAGTTATTTTTATAGCTCACACTTTGTTGAGTAATTAAGTTTTCAAAATGTTCATAGGTTTGTAGTGGTTGAATGATTTGAACATGAATATTTATATAAACGTGTACATGTATTATTTTTGGAAATTATAAGCGTTAGTGGCTCATGTACTGTACAATGGATGGATTCACACTGAACAGGCCTTTCGGGCTAGATTATGTATTGATTGTGTCACTAATTATTAGAAAAGGAGGACAAATATCCAGGTGGTTTCTTGCTAAAACATACGAAGCAAGCCCTGGAGGCATAATTGAGTATGGCAGCCGCCTATATACCCCCTGACTGTACCTATATAGGAATCACAAAGAATCGTCTAGACGAGGCAGACAAAATCATGGATTGCACACTTAATGATAATTACGAGTACTATCTTTACTTAATGAACCAAATATAGTCAGTGTATGACTTCAGGCAAAATGTCTGAATCTGAAGTTTTAAAGATATTTCATCTATAATTAGAGGTATTTGCCCTGTATTCCAATATTGTCACAACGAGAGTTCAGTAGAGTTGTGAATATACGTTATACCAAAAATACCATGAATGCGCAGATCAGCGTATTCGGACAGTCTCAATGGAGGTTTCACTTCCAGTCATGCCTGACAGTTAATGAGTTCATTATATGAACGAATGAAAATCATTCGCTAGGTGAATTAAACATTGAGATTTGCGAAAACAAATCTTTAAAATTCCATTCAATACCTTCACATTTTCCATGGCAAGATTTTAGATTTTAAAATTCGCTTCGTTTTACTGTATTTGGCGGGAGCATTCGTTTAGCTTGGTTTCGGCATCCGGTTTGGCCCGCTACTAAAGTTTCAAAGCACTGGCAAAGTTTACTTTCAACCATGCGAAAAGGTATCGCATAACCATAGGAAGCAATATGAATAATAACAAACCTGTATAAAATCTTTATTTCCTTTCGCGCAGATCTCAATGTTCAGTGAAATGGTGATGCGCAGTAGGAGACCCCTTTGGCGCGTAACCTCAAACTCAAGCGGTTACAGATCAGTTGTCAGGTAAGAAGACCCAAATTGCAAATAATGCTCTTTAACCACTGTAAAATGAGAAATGTAGCTTTAAGAGATATTTAGATATTTACTAATCAATTAAAATCGCGATCTTTTTTACTAGAGGTTAGAATATGCCTTGGGTTCACGTCGTCACTGCTTTCATATTGTTGCAACAAAAAAACAAAGAATCATCGGCAAATATCTGCATTTCATTTCCTAAAATGGTGTACAAATTAAGTTTATCAAGCGCGGGACTGCAAAGCTAATTGAAATTTAATCAAAACTTTTGTTTCAAAAATGGTGTAAATTATCGAAACAATAGATACCTCAAGACCGCCACAACAATTGTTTTTTTTTTGTTGACCAGATCCTCTTTTTCTCCATTTGGCATTTGTATTGGAGAGTTTACCATAATACTATATACTCTCCCGTCTCCTCTTCTAAAATCTATGGTTTAACTATCAACAAGGTCACCAGATTTAGTGAAATTAAGAGAATATTTGAGCATGAATGCACAGAAAATTTATAATTTTAGAATCAATCACGTATTTCTTTAAAGTATATATTAATGATTGACAAAAACAACCACTCCGATAATCAGCGGCAAGAATATATTTGCGCAAGCCATGGACTATAGCTACCACGCCCCGCCAGGTATCGGTTTCTAATATTGACATTATGCTTTTCCCGCACGGTAAGGACCTTTTTGCATATTGATATCGTCATCCTACACGTCATCGTTATAATTAATACAAAATACAAGTCCAATACGCTACCTGGCAACCAGGCCATATAGAATCATAACAGATTGGAGCAAAATGAAATACAGACATTATTTCGCTGTTGTGCTAGTGATTATTGCAGTACTTACAGGTAAGGCCCCTATTTTTTGGTAAGATTGATATCAATACGGACAGAATCCTTTTGTCCACGATTTCCACCTGAGATCCCAGGCCTAGTAAGAAATACTCCCAAATGGGAATAAGGAATCATTCATGGTTAATGCATGGACTAGAGTCCATGGTAAATATCAGCGAAAACGAGATGAGGCTTTACGTTTATGAGTTCATGGTTGGCACAGAAGAAATCCTATGCCTGCATGCTGTATGAAAATTCGAACTCCCAAGCCTTGAGGACAAAGAGATTGGTACAAAGTGAATTTCTAAAACATCCTGCAGACACGAAGTCCCCATGCGACACAAAAAATGAATAGATTAGTAAAATTTGATCAGATCATTGATATTCTCTGAATTCATTGTTATTGTGTAGGTACGTGTAGTGGTGCAGTAGGAAATTGCTGGAATGGTCAAGGCAGCAAAGCTGTGAAGGCGCCATGTTTACCAATTGCTAATGGTGGATGTGCGGTACGTAACTACCACAGACTGTGGATGCGGCATTCCTCAGGGGGTAACACGCAATTCGCTACCGAAAGCCATTATACGAATTAGATATACAAAATGCTTCTATTTGGTGATGACAAAAAAATATTATATTCTTTAACCGTGCTTCCAAATTTTGAAACTCATCATTTTTTTCACTTTCTCGATGTTGTTATACCATAACGGAAACTGTATCTTGAATTATGCTTATAGGCAATGGTAGACAAAGCACAACTTTTCTTCAACTATTCTGCATGATTGTAGTAATCGCTAGTGGCATAATATTCCTCTTTTCTAATATTCAGAAAACGGAACCAGGAGATGCTAAATCGTGTCAACCTGCATTGATTTGCAATGGAAGTACAACGATCACAGCTGGTCAGCAAACTACTTTTTGTTGTTACACAGATTACTGCAATGCCGCAGGTTCAACTACAACATTCAGTTGGGCTAGTGCCTTTGGCTTTCTTGTGATCTTAACTGTTCAAAAACTCATGTCCTAAACTAAACATTCCAGTTTTTACTCGTTTTTCACTGATCATATTTATAGCAGCAGTATTCATATTTTTTGACGTTAACTTTCAATAACTTATAAACAGTACCGAATCTGGTGTGAACGCGAGGCCTTTGTGTTGATAGCTGGTTTACTGGAACCACCTCCGAAATTTGAAGAGAACTCAAATAAAAGTAAATCTTATTTTCTTTTATTCCCATCCGTGGAACGAATACGGTGCATAAATAAGCAAAACAAAAAAATGTTCACAATTTTTTCATCAAAATGGGAATCCTGGCTTGAATGATGAACAAAATTGAAAAACGTGACGTTCTTTTTAATTGCAGTGTGCAGAATTCGAACTTTCCAAGAATCATTTGTTTGTTATGTACATTGCCCTATCGACAGGTCCCTCTTCCTTCAAAAAGTGATTTTATCTCACTAAGGGAATTTAGCAAAAAATAATTTCCTCCGAAATGACAGTTGAATAGGTCTACCCCTTAAACCACCGAGCTATTAAAAAGGCCCCCAATCAAGCTCTATAAGCGCGGTATTCTGGGGATTTCGACACCACACAAGTACGGTACTTTGGAAGTGCCGTATCGATCGTATGTAGTGAATTCAGAGAAATACATGTAATAGTTGATGTCATTTGTTTTATTGTGTTTTATTGTGTACCAATGGTGGTGTTACAACTGCCAATTTATTTTCTCTTATTAAATTACCTGTTAAAGTACTGAAAATGTAATTCCATCAAACCATGGACTCTAATACGACTTCGTTTTAGAATCCATGATCAAACAGATACTATAAAAGTATCTGTTAATAGTAAATCCGATCGCTCAGGTGTAGCCCTTATTTTCCACCTGTTGTTTGCCCAGGGCCAGAAATAGGATATAACGGTCTCAGAGAGGCGCTTTGGTAGCAGGGACACATTAAAATCAATGTTCAAATACTTATATTGATGTATTCAGAGAAGTTTTCAAAGCATCTGTTGTACAACGACATACATTTTATATCCCACCGCAACGCACTATTATTCATTTATGCTTAATTCTTTCTATTGAATAAATGCTTAAGCCTAAAATGTGACTAGTTTATTATTTTTCCCTCGTTTATCTGTGACGCTGCGTTTGATAAAATGAAGCAGGTTCAATTCCTTTGATATCGCGTGGTTTCTGCCAGTTCTAAGGTTTCACCCTGTACATGGGGTACGGGGGCAATGTTAACTGAAATATCGCAAAGATTTCCATGTGAAGTAATTTCATTTCATTTATTCCTGAATTTTTTCAATTCCCTGAATCGAAATTTTTTTCGCAGTTCTTCATCTGGCAGCTGGAGCTGTCTACGGTTCAAAAGTACAGATACAGTTTGTGAATTGACGGATTTTTCACAAATCTAAATCGACGTACATATTTATTTCTCGTTCAGGTTCGTGTAAACAATCAAACAATATCATAATCCAACCAGCCTGAATTGGCAGACGAGGATGAAGTTAACTCCTGGTGGACTAATACAGCGAGAAATTACTATAAAAAACAGATTTATGTCCTGCCACATACATTTTCAGTTTCTGTGTTCATTTTTGTCGTGCAGTCCAAAGGTTTTCTAACACTGTTGTACCGCATTCGATACCATCACCATGGCAACCATAATGAGTAGTTTCATTTATGTTAATGAAAATTCTCGGGTGAGAAATGTAACTTGCGAGTTAACGTGTAAACAGATCGCATTTTTTAAAAAACCATTGACTCTCCCGTCTCCTCTTCTTAAGTTATATGGTTTGTCACAGTAAAATACCGCTAAATATCGGTTTCTAATATTGACATTATGCCTAACACAAATTTTTTCTCGCGTACGGCCTTTTATGCTAAATTATTTCGTCATCCCTGCGTCATCACACGCTCCATCTAAATTATAAGGCCGATATGGTCCCCGGGAAACAGGGCGTAGAATCAGTACAGATTGTAGTTTAAGGAGCAAAATGAAATACAATCTTTATTTCGCAGTTGTACCGGTGATCGTTGCAGTACTTGCAGGTAAGATCCTTTGATACAATATTTGGTAAGATTAGATATGAACAAAATCAGAGAAGTCATTTGTGATTTAATGTCCAGCGAAAACGAGATGAAGTTTTACGTCTAAGATTCTCTATCATTGGCTTAGAAAAATTGCTGCTGTACGTATAAAACTCGAAATAGAGCCTAGTGACTTGAAGGATGTTGATGCAGTGTGGATTTCTAGAATCTATATCCTGGACACAAGAAGCACCAACCAGTGACATGGCATAATTAATTTAATCAGATATACTGCATTCATCGTAGGTACGTGTAGTGGTGCAGTAAAAAATTGCTGGATTGGTCAAGGCAGGTACGCTAAGAAATTACCGTGTTTACCATTAGCTAATGGTGGATGTGGGGTACGTATCTCAGCTTGGCGGTCCTCAGGGGTGTACAACGCTATCGAAAGCCATTATACAATAAAACATGTATCTATACAAAATCATCATAATCTTGATAGTTGATAATGACGAAAAAATATTGCGTATATATACTCAGCCTACAGATCTCGAATCGTATCATTAGCCGCGACCAAACGAGCATTTTTGCCCGGAACAACTGTTCACATGGGTGCCAAATGGGCCCGAACATGTTTGGACCGGGCCAAACATGGCCCGACCAAAAACGTCGGACCAGGCCCGAGCCAAATTTTAGCACCAGACAAATGATTGCGTTTGAATTGCAACTGGCACCGGAAATGCCAATTGGCCCCGGCCAAATTGTCTCCATGTGATCGCGGCTATTGTTGCACTCTTCCAATGCCGTTACCAATAACGGAAACATTCTTTTAGGACGCAGCCAATTGTAGACAAAGCACAACAGATTTTCTTGCAGTAGCCTGATTGACGATAAAATCCCTAGGGGAATAAATATTCCTCTCTTCTAAAAATTCAGAAAACGGGACGTGGTAAAGGATGTCAACCTGCTTCTATTTGTGATGGACGTAAAAAAGTCACAGTTAGTGGTACAATTACTTATTGTTGTTACACTGATTACTGCAATGCCGCAGGTTCAACTAAAACAACCATTTGGGCTAGTGCCTGTGGCTTTCTTGTGATCTTAACTGTTCAAAAACTTATGTTCTCAAATATTCCAACGAAATAGCAACAGTTTCAGCAAGGAAATATCCAAGCGAGATCAATTTTTAGATAGCAACGAACGTGAATTCTTTTACGTAGAAAAGCCTACGCATCAAATTTACAGGATCTTATAGTTAGTCTTTTTATTGAAAGTTGCAACCAAGATGATATCATTAAAGTCAGTGTTCATTGATTATATATATAATAAGCTTTATATTGTCAATACTTTCTTATCAAATTCCGGGGGCCAGTTGCTCAAAGATTGGTTGGTTAACCAGGTTACCTCAAACCAATCGTTGAGCAACTGGTCCCTGACCGTTGAAGTTCTTATTTGAAAATAAAATTATATTTGTAAAGCCGATTTCTTCATCGCTGAGATGCAGGATTATTTTGTTTCGTTGTTTGTCCTGCTATAGGACTAGAAGTAGGATGAAGGTGTATCTGTCAGGGAGGTGACGGTAACCTGCCCTGAATTGAATCGTATCCAGATGAAATTCAGATGGTTGTCAAGTAAATATAATGTTTTCCAGGAGAATGTAACGCATTATCACATTTTGCAAGCTTGGCTGATCCTATCAGAAAAACAATATTCTTCTTTATTAGAGGAAACTGCAAATAAATCACTGGAATCCAACAGAAAACTGTAAGAATTCTATCATTCAAATTTGATGTATACAAATTTATTTTCACTTTTAATAAATATTTGACACTTAAAACATATAAAACGGATCTTCAGCCACGCCACAAATGAATGTCTTCAAGAACCACAGTTTAGTCGATTTGTTTATGGTCAGATAATTTATGGTCCAAAGCAATCAGCTGGCTAACCCCGGGGAACTTATTGAAACCTTTTGCTTTTCGAACGAAATAAGTTAGATATATTGTACAAGCTAGACGATTAAACGTGCTTAGCCCAGAATTATAAACCGTTTAACCATTAACGTTACTAACACGCATCAGAAAAGAGTCTTCCAATTGATAACACTGTATCGAAAGGAATATACTGGTAATCTCGACAATGGCCGAGGTGACTGTGGTTTTTGAAGTAGTCATTTTGATCGAACACATACCCCACACTCAGATTTATATGCGCTTAATTATTTCTATTGAATAAATGCTTAAGCCTAAAACGTGACTAGTTTCGATTTATTTTTTCTTCTTCGTTTTCTGAGAGACTTGCTGCGTTGATGGAGCAGGTTCATTTTCTTCTTTGATTTCGCGTGGTTTCTGCCAGGTCAAAGGTTTCACCCTGTACATCGGCCACGGTGGCAAAGTCAACTGAAACATAGGAGAGATTTCAATGTAGAGTAATTTACATACTGATTAGAATTTTGATGTCTTTGGTCCAATTTCATCCTAACTGCAAGATAGATTTAATTACAAATTGGATCCATAAAACTCTAATTAGAGTAAAGTGACCCCAATCATCTGGCTCTCTACGAGTTTAGTATAATTACACTAAGCACTTACTAAACATGACAAAGCAAATCCGGCCCCTAGAATGTAAACTGTTTGTGAGAACTGTTGACAGATGTAGCCCCATACAAAACCAACAACCTGAAATTCATAGAAAAATGACAAAGATCAACATGAGTCAAAAACGGATAAGACAAAAGTTTTCTTAAATGTCCCAAAAAGAACTCTGTTAGGCCAATGACAAAATGATTGATTTGTATGGAGTCAAAAAAGACGATTCAAACCCACTCACCGCAAAAAGTATAATTATGGTCTGAAATATTTTCTCAGCTTTCTTCTGACCTTCAAAATCCTGAAAATAATACAGCCATAACGTTTTAGGGTCGACAATATGGAAGCAGAATATCATTGCATCGTAGACATACTAATTTCGTTGGAATCGCAATAAATTTTGATTTGAATTTTTGTTGTACACGACGTACACGTACCATATGCGTGGGTAATTTTCGGATAGCATCAGGAACGTAGGGCATTATGAAATCCATGACGAAGCTTCTGAATATTTCGGCAACGGTTGTAAGGTTTACGAAGCGATATTCAGCCGATATGCAAGCTTTCGGGCTTTAAAACGATTAGTAGAGTCGACACGATAGGGACAGTCGGTAAACAAGGAAGTAAGTACACGGAACCTTCGGACGCTTGGCAGGACAATTCAATTCAACATTTAATCGTTCCGTACGTATACAAGAAAACGCATTAGTTACAAATATTGGCAATAAAGTAAACACAATATACATAATCATAGAAACAAATAAAACAATTAAACAGCATGCAATTTAAAATAAGTGAGAAAGAAAAAACAAACATTAAGGTACAATGTATAGGAAGGATCCCTCAATTCCTAAATTATGAAATCCTGAGTGATCGGGAAAATTAAAGTTCATAAGGCAGGACGTTCAGCTGTGGCATGCTGGTATTATCGATTTAGATATCTGATTTTGTAATGTTTCGACATGGATCAATAAAGTATGAATTGAATGGATTGAATTGCGGCAAGTGAGGATCCCAGGATTATCTCACAACATGGTGCAAGTTTAAAATTGAATTGAATTTGGGAATTTGTTGTTGGCCAGAAAAATAATCAAAAATCATGCACAAACTCATGCGAAGTAGAGCTTGCATCTCTAAGTCCTGGTTCCGAAAGTTGACGATTGAAAGTTCAACAGCAGTTGGAGTTGGTAAAACAGTCCCATCATCAGCAGCAGGTAATTTCATTAATTGATTGTGTGATCAATCGAGCGACTCAACTAACTCGAAAAATATGAATTGTATTTTCAAATCCCTTCATTTCTATGATTTTGTAGATGGCCTGGTATCAGAAACGGCAGAAAATATGCGACTGGATAAAGCAGTCGTCAACCCTCTGGCGCATGAGGATTTTTTCGAGGTGCAGAAGCTCGTCACCTTGAACGATTTATTCGCTTGTAAAGTGCACCTCGGTCACAAATACGGCACGCGAAATCCGTACATGCTGCCGTACATTTATGGCAATCGCCAGGACGTCGATATTATCGATTTAGATCAGACGCTGTCGTTGCTGAGAGACGCGTTGAATTTCGCGGCTCACGTCGCGTTTCGAGACGGAATCATTTTATTCCTCGGCCGCAATCGGCAAATGATGCCGTTAATCGAAAAAACGGCTCAAGAATGCGGCGAATACGCGCACTGTCGTTACTGGAGCGGGGGTACGTTTACGAACTCGACGAATCAGTTCGGTGCGATCACTCGATTGCCGGATTTATGCGTATTTCTCAGCACGTTGACCTCGGTGTTTCAACCGCATTCGGGGATCGTTTCGGCGGCGAAATTAAACATCCCGAGTATCGCGGTGCTCGACTCGAACTGCGACCCGCGTTACGTGACGTACCCGGTCCCCGGAAATGACGACACGCCGGTCGCCGTCGAACTTTACTGTCGATTGTTCAAGGAGGTTATTCTTCGCGCGAAGGCCAAGCGTAAAGAGTTATTAGAACTTGGATACGATCTTTGATCAGAAGAGATTTCGCCGATCTTTCATGTAGAAAAAATGTTTAATCGATAATGCAGAAAGATGTATTTAGTAACATTTGATGATAATGATGAAAATTATAAACACAATAACTTTCTTTAAGTATACAATGTGTTTTCATAAGATATTTTGGTTAGTTTTTATACCTAAAGCAAGTTTTAGTTATGGTATTGAATTTGACGGTTTGAGGTAAGGGCGGCCAAGATGTAAAGCTTCTAGATTTGACATCCCAGGGGTGGATCCAGACGGCAGTACAAGGTGCACAGCGTGCTCATCTTCCTGTGCCCTTTTCAAAATACGATGGAAATATTTTTCAGGGCACTTTTTCCACCCTAATACAACTAATAGAACAGTTATCCAGTTTTAGTTTTAGCTTATATACTCGTCAATGTCCCTCAAGTGCCTAGATATTGTACGTAAATGCACTGAAATTTCAAAATTATCCGGACCCTTGTGGCTAGGTGGATACTTAACTTTGTCAAAGTCTGCCCCAGGAACCACCCCTGTATCTCATTATTCTCACAAGGATCCAGGCTTTGTTCAGTTGTATATGCTAAGTAGAGAAATGAGGCCTAGCTTCAAATCAACCAAATGACGCACAATCACCTAATCACAGAATCTTGTGGCTGTCATCGGAATCACGAGTAGCTGTAAGAACTAGGCAAAATGTCTTGTTATCAATTTCCCAATTCACACATGTGAGGAAATGATTAACACATCATAACAAAGTATTTCTATAATTATCCTTTTAAAAAATCTCGTATTTATTCATCGTGTAAAATACATTGCACAGATTCTAGTCTGATTCTATTAATGAATTAAACAAAAAAATCAAACATTTTTCACATAATTTAATCATTTACATTGATTCAACAATAGACACCTATATAATAGTGAAGAATAATGAACTACAAAATATATTTTCGCTGTTTATCCTACAGTATCAAAACTTCCACTGTTTCTATTTATCTTGACGTGCAAATAACTTCATTGGTTTAATTATCATTGGCAATACATGTATTTATCATCGCTCCACTCCCTTGGAGCGGACCCAACATAGAGAGCAACAAAACTGACAAGAATAAGCACCATAATAGATTTTAAGTAGTAACCGATTCTGAAGTGAAAGAAAAATATTGAATTAGAACGTTTAATTAGTTAGAGTCGCAGTCTAAATCGTTACCTTCATATTATTTAAAACATAATTTACTGAATGAAAGTTGATTGTTGAGGGTGTTTGCCTAAACGGCTGCTAATAGGAGGTCCGAGTTCTTCTGCTGGGTACGACAACCGACTCTCTGGAGGCAGCGGACACATTTCGCGAGCTTTCTTCCTTAAACTGCGCAGTTGTTCGACCCGGGCATGAGCTTGCATCATTCTATCGTTGGCGTCCTTTAGTATTTTCGTTTCTAAAGCCTCACGAGCCACGGCGCTCTCGGCTTGCCGCGTCAACTGCCGATGTTCCAAGTATCGGTTGATGACGTCTTGTTGTTCCATTTCGATGTCGCGATTCGCTTGAACGCGATCGTTATTATCGTTCAGCGAATCCTCACGTCTCACCTGTCTGTCGTGTCTGGTGAGCGCGTTCGACACTGAAGTGTGCTGCGTACAGAAATCGCTAACGAAAGTATATTCGTTCAGTAGATTTTTCGCCATTTCTTTCACTTTATTTCGGATCTCGTGAGCTCGGTCGACGTCGTGGAGACGACGAACTTCTCGTTGTTCTAACAGTTCAACGACTCGCGCGTTCTCGCGTCGACGCTGCTTCAGGATATTCTGACGTTTTTCCTCCTGGTAGATTTTGATTCTCTGTTTGGCGGCGTCGCGGTCGTCTCGTCGATTCATTATCCGTTCCATCTTGATCGCTGTTCGTTCAGCGCGCGCGCGCTCCTTGTACGCGTTCTGAACCGCTTGCAAACACGAGAATCCCATCGTTCCTTGCGTTTTCGCGAAGAATCGATCGCCGTTGTTTTTCGCTTTTCGCGGAATAATCCTCGGTTTCGGTATCATTTGCTGTCTCCTGTGGTGTTCGTCCTCGGCATCTCGGATATCGTTCGCGACCTCTTGTCGCGATATTATCAACTCGGCCAGCGGATCGATACGATATATGATCGGTTTGTAGCCGCGTAAACGAAACTGAGTTTCAGGGATTTCCGTCTGCTCAACGGATTCATACAAAGCGAATTTCATCCTCGTCTCGGGAGGAGTCGAAGATGCCGATATTACTGGCGCGAACGATTGTTTCGTCCTTTGAATGATTTTATCTTGGCATTTACTTGTAGCAGTTTTATCGTGTAGTATTGGCTTGGTTTCTTTCCTCTGTCGGCGTGGGGTCAGATATGCTATTGCCGGAAGAGCGTCCGGTCTTTCAGACATTTGCGACTCGAAAACTTGCGCGTCGTTCTGAAGAGTTTGTAAAGTACTGGTCTGTAGTTTGCTCAAGTTGATATGTAATGATTTGTATCGGGATGATGGTTTTGAGCCGGCCGATCGAACGTAACCTAATTCAGGTGTCGGTCGTGGTTCTCCCTGGAAAAACAAAACGTAGGAATTGATATCTATGTCTTGAAACATTACGAAATAAGTTGATCAACTGAAATCAGATCACATCTATAGAGTATCCCACAGAAATAAGGAAGAAATTATATCAAGTCCGAAAATCTTTCCTACAGCTAGTAGTTTAATCGACGTTTCGACTAGTTATCGGCATTATTCCTGAACATGACTATTAATAGAATGTAGTCAAAAGGTCGAATGAACTACTAGGGAAGATTTTCGGACTCGATATTATTTTTTCGTTGTTATCAACAAGAGGTTCCCTATAGATTATCGTCAACCCTGTGTTTTATTAATAGTTTTCACTCACGTCTCCTTGTAATTGTTTTTCGCTAAGCGCTGGCGTTGAACTCGGGCGGACTGTCTCTTCTGCTAGCGGTGAATCTAGAGTGAGATTTTCTGGTTCATTCTTTAATATTTTCGGTTCTCCTTCGCAATTCACAGGCGATGAACTCGGCGGGGGAGGAATTCTTTCCGATCGCGCGGTTAACTGAGGTAGACCCTTGTAGTCTCGCCACTTTCTCTGGATAATGATCGCAGCCCTGATAGAGAAAAAAATTTCTATAGATTACAATAATAAGAAGCCGGACTATTTGAGATGAATGTTCAAGGTAATCAAGATTAAGATCAAATTCTCAAACTGAAATGTAATGTTAGATCGAAGTTTGTGATTTACTGTAAGTTGAATTGGATAATCAAGATTTGAAGAAATACTTACCAAACTCTAGTGTCCTGAACTAGTTTATAGCGCTTTCTAGTTAGATATCCTCTGATATAGCGCTGTATTATAAGAACTGGTGAGTGACGTGCCATTATCAGATTGATTTCACTGATCAAATGTTGTATGATTGTCAAGTGTTCTACGTAAGTCGAATCCTACGGAATGACGAAACAAAAGAATAAGTTAGACACAGCAGAGGCTGGACATGGTGCAGAGAATGGGGGAAAGACATCCTGACATTTCCGAGAGGATGAATGTGAAATTTGAGGGTTTTAACAATCTCTAGCTTGGTGAAAAGGCAGGGATTAGACACGAGAAATTCTTATTACTGTAAAACTTCATAAAGTCATAATGGTGTAGTCCCACCTATGAATGACTAAAGCAAGTTCGACTCTCCGCGATAAACTCAATGCAGATTACGTAACATACCTTTGGTATCGCGGGTGATAAATTAATATAGAAAGCCGGATGCATCGTTGAAAACCTTCCGCCGAACGCCGATTCTTCGATGATCTCCTCGTCGGAAATGACGAAATTATCCAGCGCTTTCAACGACCAAATACTGTTAACGACGTGATGTCGATAGTTCTTCTTTAAACTGAGCGGCGTATCGTGTAGCGTTAACAACGACAGGCGACGAGTAGCGCCGAGATAATGAATGTTTTCGATACGTCCGATCGGATTGTCGTGCAGGTAAAGTATCTTCAAGTGTTTCAGCCCGGACCAAAAAGCTATACTCGGAACGAAGGCGATCTGTAGAAGATAATAGATGTGCATGGAATTGGTGAGTAAACAAGCGATTAAGGGGAATGAGCATTGGATAGGGTCAGGGCCCAGTTTCACAAAAGAGTTTAACTCAAATTTTTGGTGTAATCGCTATTGGTTACTTCATGTTTTCAATGAGGACAACAATTCAAACTTAACCGTTTTAAGCTTTAACTTATTCGTGAAACTGGGCCCAGGTTAGGCTGCTCTAAAGAAAGTTATTAAATCCTTGTCATCTTAAGGGCGGTAATATCACTGAATTCCCCACCGCCATTTTCTTAGAGGCTTCTTCTTCTTTAGAGTAATGTGGAGGACCCGTAGTTGGGCATTGTCCCACAGCGCCTTTTTTTTTTTTTTTAATCAGTGAGTCGACGAACACTGATATGTGTCCTGCCTGAATGCATGGTTTCACTAGGATTCGAACCCTCAACCTCTCGGTTGTGAGTCAAACACCTTATCCACCATGCCACAGGACAGGCACCAAATTCATATCTTAGCCTTTTTGAAAATTTTGAAAAATCTCACCCTAGTGTGCTGAATAACGGGATTACCACCATAGTGCGTCTACACCGCGGTGCAGTGTATTGTTAGTTACTAGTAGGTCTATTACACTACGTTTGACAGGTGCTGCTTTCTTTCAATAGAGATAGAAATTAATTACTGATAACATCAATACACCGCTGTGCGGTGTACGAGCAAAATCCATCATCGATTCATACACCGCACTGCGGTGTAGACGCACTGAAAGGGTTAAGAGCAGTAGTATCACTGGGCCCAGTTTCACGAAAAGGTTTAACTCTTAAATCGATTTAATTCCTTCATTAATTCAGTTTATCTTAAATCGATTTAGGCCTTAATCCTTTTTGTGAAACTGGGCCCTGAATTCCCCACCGCCATTTTCTTAGAGGCACAAAATTCATATCTTTGCCTTTTTGCCGTCAATCTCCAACTCACCTGATTACCATGTAGATCTAGTTTGATGAGTTGCCGACACGTCCCGAGAGCGTCGAATCTGGTGATGTAATTATTACTTAAATCGCATATCCTCAAACGCATGCATACGCTTATATCGCCGAGATGACGGAGATGTACGCCATCGAGTTGAACATATCTGATATAATGAATATCGCGGATGTCGACCGAACGAACGGACTCGCCAAATCTTTCCAACAGAAAATCGACGTCCGGCTTGAAGAAATATCCGTGTTTTTCCGCCTGTCTGATGGCATCGTATTCTCGTTGTTTATAATATTTGCTTTGAGTCGATTGTGTTTGATTATTTCCTGCGTCCTGTAGACGAGCAAATTTCGACCAGTCCGGAATGCTCACCATTTTCAGCTCTTTATTAATTTCAGCCTATCCTAGTTTTGTCTACAACCTGTGTGGAAATTAAATCATTGAAATTGACAGGAAAATTTTTTGAACCCGATATCTGTGACACCATTTTAACAAAAACAGTTTTCATATATGGCATCCAGGATACTGAGTCAAAAATTCTTGCACCAAGCCGAGGTCCCTCTCTGCTCCTGTATGGTGGCTATGAAATAAACAAATTTGAAACGATGAAATCTTAATTTAAGATAAAAAATGCCAACAAATAATCTATTATAAATATAATTACATCATAATTGACATTTCATTCGATTCAGCCTGCAAGTATTAAATTTAACAAAATATAGGCCGAACGAGGATGATTCCAAAAGTAAATTTTATACATTTCTTATCAACAACAAGTAATGATAATCAATCATATTTATCAAATTAGTTCATTTATTCACATTTTTTTATTCCTCTTTGCTTTCCTTCTTGACAGGTGGCGGCCATATTGTTGTTCAGTTGTCATGGTAACGATCACGATTCGTATTCCGCATCCGTGTGCCCGGTTCCGGGTGTCCGTCCGTGCCGTGTTCCGATGACAAGACAACGATTTCCGGGTTGTCAAAAATTTATTTTCATGAAATTTTGATGCCTGTTTTGCTGAGATTCCTGTATCAAACGCCCACCCAGGTTAAATATTGAATTTAGAAAATGATTCACAGTTTATTTCTTATCAATAATTCTGGGTAAGTAACCGAATCATTAGATTATTGGTACTAATTTAATGAAATTCGGTCGGAGGAGCTCGGCCTATTTTTGAAGTTTGGGCCCCTGGCCCTACCCTAGTCAGTAACCTGTCTGTGGTTTAGTTTCACGATCGGATATTTTCACAAACCACAGTCAGGAATGGGAAGGTCATTTTTGTATGAAATCTTCGTCAGCCAATTTGACTGACGAGTAATTTGCCTGGCATTTCATTGTCTCTTAAGATATCCGTCAAATTTTTGTTATAATCGACACACAACAGATTCGTAGTTTGTCTGATACCTATAACACCTCACCTGACGATCTTAATCCATGTGCAAATCGGCCGTAAAGTGAGAGTAAATTTCCGTAGAGTCAACAGCTGCCATTTTGAAAATTACTGGAGGTGCTGGCACCTGTGGACTGAGGCCAGGACTACAGCACAAACTAACGAAGCGAAACGACGAAATTGAAAAATATTAAGAAATCAACACTTATTCACATTTTTCTTTTACCAGAATTTATTATTTCATTATTTATAATGGAAAACACGAAGATTTGAAATATAGGTTGGAAAACCATCAAAAGTAAAAATTGTCGTTTCGTCTTGAAAGTTTTATCTAAATCCTTGTAGGTCCCCTTGTCTTATCATGCCACATGTGCAATACAGAGAAATGGCGGCCAATGGCGAAATTTGTAAGGAAATTAATTAATTTCTCAATATAATGTTGATTAATCACTCGAAACATACATAGAATTGGATTATTTCGAAAGGTACCTGTGTTAGTTTGTGAATTAAGCCATTTATTGTGGACTGAAGTGGATAGAAAGTATATTTTTGAAGTGTTACTTTTTTCAACCGTGTTTTGGTCCTTGTCATCCCTAACGTTGGTATAAGCCCATCCGATTATAAAAAGCTTACCACCAACGATTAGGTAACTAACTAGCCCTACCCTGGACCTGGTGAATCACAGGAGTTTGTTGATGGACTTGAATTTTTCTTCCTGGTTATCTTGCATTGGAGTTTTTGGTTTATGTATAAATAATAATCTGTTAATTCACCAAATACAAGCCCCTGTGGTCTGTGAAAATGTTGAAACCGCTGCAGTGATGACGTAACTTATTGCCTCATTTTAAGCCGATAATGAAAAAGAATGTGCTGTTTTTTTCAGGGATGTTTTCCTTGAGAAGCATTGGAAGAGTGTCATACATCGATCAATATGTGATTACTTTTTTGAGGCACAGAATAAGGTATATAGCGCCTATAGCTTACATTAACATAGCTTACTCTGACTGAAATAAAAGAAGGCCTACATGAAAAATAAAAGACTATTTCGGTATTTGATTTAATTTTGAGCTAATTCCTGTATTATGTTTAATGCCGGTCAATTTTAAAAGGGAGGAATCGAGGTAGTTACAATTTGAACGCTCGGCTTAATTCACCCAACCCTGGAAGTGGTTGGATCCACTGTGCTCTATAATGCTCTATGATTCTGGTGAACCCAACCATCCGGATTATCTTTATTTCAATTGGCAGACCCGACTTTGTCAGCTGTTTTTGAACTACGATATTTTGGCTTACAACATTTTGATGATTAATCCACATGGACCTATCATGACATTTTTAATATCTGAAAATCATTATTCCTTCATCCATGTAACCAAAAGTACTTCTACCTCCCTTAAAACTCCCACGCAACAATTTATTACTATCTTTGAAGGGTTGTATTGTTTTTTATTAGTTTGGTGATGGTTCTGTTTTTAGATGGTGCAGCCGGCCTCGTTCCCCTGTTGTGTCTTAATGAGATTAATCTTACTCTGATTTGTGAAACTGAGTTCGCAGTAGTTGTTTTAAAGTTTCTGTTAAATATTTTGATTATAGGCTGCTTGCAATGATGATGTTCCACCAGTGATTGCTACTCCACATCATTATTTGATCAATATCCACAGGAACCACATGTTTGTAGTGGCCGTCGTCACAACAGAAGGTAAAATACGTAAAAACACTGTTCAAGTATAGATAACTTGATGCTGAACTGTAGGCCTATCCAACTGGAGCAATCTGCATCGCTTTCAGCTGTCAGGCTACGATGTCAGGGTCCCTACGACTCCTTGATTCCTAAAAACTCCTTCTAAATGGAAAACGGTTTCAAAGGTTCTTGAAACTCCTTTGATTTGAGAAAAATGCCAAAAACTCCTCAATTTCTAGAAATAGGCAATTAGAAATTCTTGTCTAGTTTGTAATTGTACAGTAGACTACAGTTTGGACCAGGATTTTTTTTTCACCTAATTAGATGGTAACCAAATTAGAAATAAAGTTTAGTAGTGTAAAGTTTGCTTACGAAACCATCAAATTTACAGTTTACCGAAATAAACAGTACTGATTTAGGAGGAGTGTACTGTAATTGGGATATATAAAAGTGATGCATACACTTCCTCAAAATTTGAAATTTACTTCTTTAAAACTCCTTGAAAACTCCACATATATCCAGGAATGACTGATCTGTAGGGACTCGCTGCGTTGTGAACATTTCTGATCTTTCGCAGAATTGTCAGAGTAGATCTTCTATAATTTCAATTTCAATTTATTCAGCATGAATCCAAAGTATAAGATTGTGAATGAAGGAAAACAACAATAACAACAAACAGACAAAACACAAAAAGATGTGCAATAAAAGAAAAATTATAAAAGGAGAGAGAGAGAAGTAATGCAATGTCTAACATACACATACAATATTATTATATGAATTTTCAGTTCCTCCGTTGTTCGTCATCGAGTTTCTACATCGAGTTATGGATATTTTGGAAGACTATTTCGAAGAAGCGACCGAATCGGTGATCAAAGAAAACTACGTCATCGTCTACGAAATCTTGGACGAGATGTTGGACAACGGTTTCCCGTTGGCGACCGAATCGAACATTCTCAAAGAACTGATCAAACCACCGAATTTACTGCGACAAATCGCTAGCACTGTCACTGGAAAATCAAATAAGTACGCGAAGAAAGAGAAATATTATTCAGTCAAACTCGTTGCAACCATCATTATGACTTGTATTTAACACTTATTGAATTGATCTTGATGTACAAAATTGGTATGAAGAGAATAGAGATGGCTTAAAAGTGATTTTATTAGGGGGATAATAGCTTTTTTGTGAACTATCAATTTGACAAATTTCATGCATGATTTTGTGAAATCAAAGAATAATTTCTCTTGAAAAGTGAATTTGACAGAAACTCTGCGGATTTTTTTAATCTCTTGGTATATTAATGACTTAACCAAGTTTGATTGTATCAAGAGGTGCATTTGTTCAGAGCAAATTGGTTTCCCGAATGAAGTACCCGGTGAACTGACTCAAGATAGCGACAGGTTCAAACATAGAGAGATTACATCTGCCATCTCAACCAAAAATCAAAATCGTTGCATATGTTATTACCATGCATAAACAGGTTTCAGTAACTTCTAAACTAACTAAACCAAAACCTAATCGGTTTATTCTGGCAAATGTACCTGATGTTTTACTTCAGAAATGACATGATATTTTCTTTGTCGATAGTTTCAGTTTTGTAGATGTGTTTATGCTATTTTCTCTGATTCAGCGTCAGCGCTACGTTGCCCACTGGTCAATTGTCTAACGTACCGTGGAGACGAACGGGAGTCAAATATACGAATAACGAGGCGTATTTCGACGTCATCGAAGAAATCGATGCCATCATCGACAAATCGGGATCGACCGTTTGCGCCGAAATTCAAGGCTATGTCAGTATCGAAACCGAGAACTTCACAAACCAAATTAACCGTAACTCGAAGTGAATATTGTCGTTACATTACTATGTTTGTAGATTGATTGTCTGATCAAATTGACCGGAATGCCCGATTTGACGCTTTCGTTTATGAATCCGCGGCTTCTCGACGACGTTAGTTTTCATCCGTGCGTGCGATTCAAAAGATGGGAGGTACGAATAAAACGTGATTGACAGTTCGGACGATTTTGTTGGCGTATACTTGTAAATAATCATTTTTGAGCATCTGTTGAGTTATAATATGTTTTGATTTCTGTCGATTTTTACAGAATGAAAAGATTTTGTCATTTGTTCCTCCTGATGGTAATTTCAGGCTGATCTCGTATCATATAGGAGCGCAGAAGTAAGTGCCGAAATATGATCCAGTCAATCGATGATGGTTTATATTTATCCATTTTGTAAAAGCGACGTTCGATGTTCTTCTGCTATTTTAGTTTAGTGGCAATTCCTGTTTACTTACGTCATACGATACAGTTCCGCGAAGGCAGCGGCGGCCGATTAGATATTACTGTCGGACCAAAACAAACGATGGGAAAAACGGTGAGTCGAAAGTCGGGGCAGTTGAGCGGTAAAATGAAAAAAGGCAAAAACTTATGTAAAAGAACTAAAAATAATGATATCTTGTTTCTCCTAATCAGTGGGGTCATTTTGTAAACTGCGATGAAATTTGTAATCAGTTCATTTCTATATATAACAACCGGGTCTGTTATGGTTACCTTGATCATGATTTAAAAAAAGTTGTGTACAGGGTATATATATATATATATATATATAGATGGCCGGCCAGGTCAACTTCTAAGCTCACCAGAAATGAGAAACAAGAACTGTGCATGGTATATAGTAGGTCGGTAAAATTCTTTTCGGTTTTTTCCGTCAGGTTGAGAAAGTTGTAATAGAGATTCCATTTCCGAAACCAGTATTGAACGTCACGTTAACGCCTACGCAAGGAAAATACTCATTCGATCCCGTTTCAAAAATCATGACGTGGGACGTCGGCAAAATCGAAGTCTCCAAACTACCGAGTATTCGCGGAAGTGTAAGTATTTTGAGACAGGCCTCTGAATGATGGTTATTGAATGCAATGATTCAGAGTGGCTACTTCACCTGAAAATCAGGGAATTTTGCAGAAAAGCTAAAAATCAGGGAAAGTTCAGCGAGATAGTAAGATCGCAGGTAAAATCAAACAGTTTCCGTCTATGTCTTACACGTTTGCCTGTGTTAATTGATTGGATTGTTGGCAGATCAAGTCAGGAAAAACAAGTCAGGGAATAGTCGGGGGGTAAAGCGAGTCAAATAGAGAAGCCACCCTGATAGTTGAATTTTGTTTGAAATTATTACTTATTCTTTTGGTTATAGATAAGTCTTCAAAGCGGATGTCCAGTGCCAGAATCAAATCCAGCAATAACGGTAGGACAAAATTCTATTTTTCGTAGTCTTGCTTGTTGATGGGTTCCTGATAATTGAATGATGTCTTTTAAATGTTTTATCCTTAATTTCAGGTGCGATTTCAGATAGCTCAGTTAGCAGTATCCGGAATCAAGGTCAATAGATTAGACATGTACGGAGAAGTAAGTTCTAAAATTCTGCTATACTCGTCTTTCTGGGCCACATTTCAGTAGCCAGTTCAATTCTCAGTTCAATTTGCTTTTCTTGCAGAAGTACAAACCATTTAAGGGCGTAAAATACGTAACGAAAGCCGGGAAATTTCAAGTAAGAACGTGAGACTCCGTGTACTACTGACTGTATAGCGAAGCATTATCTTTACAACTGCTAGTCAACTGGGATGTCGTGTGGACAACTCTTCAACTAATTCCATCATTGCTGTCCATCATTTTTGCGTTGAATGAATTGAATCAATCTTCGTGTAGTAGCGCGATAAAATAAAGTTCGACATAAATTCGTACTCGACATTTTAAATGAAGATAAAATATGTATCGGTTTAAAGTTGCCCTGTAATCAAAAGGATGTGGACTATTAATATATCAATATGTACCGGTTATAAACATTTATTGTAAGTTAGTTTCATGAAAATTATATGGAAATGGTCCAATATTTCGGATGTTGTCAAGAAAATCCCATTCCTTCAATTTTGTGGAATTCGTCGACATTAAAATGAACAATGTTAAATATTTTATTGTACATTGTGTGACGTGCGTGTGTGTACATTGTATGTATTCATCATTATTATGTAAATAAATTCAATATAAATAATTAGACATAAATGTTTTTGTTATCTCGCAAAAAATTGTGGACTTGCCCCTCTACAAGAGAGCAATCACCTTATTAAACACTGATTTTCTTCCCTGCAGACAGTGAAAGTGCAATGCAGGCCTGTATTTAGGGGTTAAAACCCACTCATTGAAATGTGCGAGTTGTGAAATTACTTCTCTTTGCATCTCATTTTCAAAACTGTCCGCACAGCTTCTCCCAGGACCAAAGATATGGCTGGCTATGGACCTACAATGATGCTGCTACCTTCTAAGACTCCTGCGGTAACAATAAACCAGCCTTGACGGGGTATCGAATACGGTATTTATTTCGGATTCCTTCAAAAGAATTTAGATGATGACTACAGTTTCTAGAATTCAACGCGATTTTATTTCATCACGAAAGATATGCTAATGCTGCCAAGATAAATTGCTTGCTATGAATATGAAAGATATTTCACTAACTCGGTCACTTTTATTCTTCTCGAGTCCTTTATAATCAGAAACAATCATTCTCTTCTAAATACATCAAAGCATAAATTTATATTTAGACTCGCGCTAACGTATGACATATATACATATTAACATTAAACAACAGCACCATTATTATAAATCTGAAGACTTATGAAATGCTTGCAACAGTTAACTACGTCGTCTCGATGCTTTCACTGTGTTAAGCCCACACGGCAAAATGTTTGTTTCATCAAAATAGAAAACATATTCTTCACAATACGTTTTGAGTACAGTTTTACCCGCAGATGGTAAAAGGTTCATGGCATTTATAACAAAAACACATAGAAAAGGGTAGAATACACTGAAGTTATTCAATTCAATTTTTTGTGTCATGTCATGTGATGCAGCGGTGCTCGTCGATTTGTTTTTCAGTTGTGGTTGTTTTGCAAAACACAACATCCAACGCACGCAGGACAAAAAATGTTTTCGGGGTGAAAAAAAGGCAGGCGCTTTTTTCTCGAAAAACGTTTTTCTGTTCGTTGTTGTCTGTTTTGACTTCAACACACACCACATAACAAACAGACTGAAAACGTTTTTCACGAGGAAAAACATATCCTTGCCATGGGCTTTAAAGATAATACAAGATTCTATGCTTAGCTTAGATTAGCACATTGCCACGCACACAGAGTAAAACTAAATTAAAACTAAAAACGAATCTGATCGCTCAATAAAATCTCAGTTGTTTGGTCACCGCATTGAGACGAAAAAACAGTTTTTACAACTAACATATAAAATACATGTAGTTTATATCACAACGTCTTTTACATTTACAATGTCGAAAAAAACATGTACTTAGAATAAATAAGTGAGAGCAGACAAGCTTCACTATACAGCCTCAACTATATGAAAAAGTGCATTTCATTATATAAGCCTGAGAGTTATCTGTGAATAGAAACATTTGAACTATAACCGACCGAACCACTAGTAGAATGCATTATCATCTTTCAATCAACAGTGGTTTGTTTATAGATAACTTTAAAGTAGTAGGCTATCTATGTATCTCCGCGTCAAATCTCCGCAATCAACTAACCAAATCTACGAACTCTGATACAATTCAACCTGGTAGAAAATCTGTTAAAATATCTTTCCGACCCTACACATGTGTGTGAAGTAGTATATAGAGAATTTTCGTTACATTGATACTTTTCTAACCTGTGTATATGCAGTTTCTTGTGTTATTAAATCAAACCAACTCCGATACCATATCATCTTGGAAGAAAATTTATCAAAATATCTTTCTGACCCCGTACATATGAAATAAAGTACCAGGTTAGTATATACATGTCCCCAACCAACTCTTCCGATAATGCTTAAATTAGATTTGATCTGAGCACGCAGAGTCCATCATATACATATCTATTAACTCTGGTTATGCTTCTTTATAACATCTAAAACAACTTCTCAATCAACAGCTGCATAAAATGTATAATAACATAAATACTCAATTATATTGTACATAACTATATGTCCGTCTAAAACTAATCAAAGTTTGAAAAAAATCTGCAATTATCCCCGATCAGGTTTATTTCAATGCTGTTCATTAACCCTTTCAGTGCCTGTACAAATAAATTGGTCAGCACTTAAAGGGTTAACCAGGTTTAAAGGAAACAAAATTTTACACAAATAGGATGAACATTAACAAAACGGGGATATGAATGCATATATAATACAGAAAGCTGGTAGAATTTATCAATGCTGGCCATTACGTTGATATTCATGCCAACAATTGCAACAAAACATGGAATTAATGTTATTTACAGAAAAAAGTTCCGTATACAAAAGGGAAGTCGAAAAATCAATTTAAGTATAGCGGATTTAAGCTCGGTCGACAAGATTCCTCCATTTCAAACCCAACTTCTTATCTTTTATTTCCTGTTCTCGATTCAACGAACGCCAGACTTTGATCGTGTTGTCATCGCTGGCGGTGATCATCATTTCCGGATCTCGTGGATTAAACGCCACCGAATTGACGACGTCGGCGTGAGGGTATTTCTGAAGAAGTACCCCGTAATGTCGATCCCACAAATAGCCGTGTTTGTCTTCGGCACCGCTGAAAAGATCGTTAAATAGGATTGTATTAAGGTACCAATGTCCCTACAGATCAGTCGTTCCTGGATATAATGAGTTTTTCTAAGAGTTTTAGAGGAGAAAATTTCATATTTCAAGGAAGTGTCTGCATCACACTCTTATATCCCAAATACAGTTGACATCTACTAAATCGGTTCTGTTTATCTCGGCTTCATAAGCTAATCTTTATCCTTGACAATAATAAACGCGGTTTCTTATTCAGTAACTGCCTAATTGGGCAAGATCCCGGTTCCAAAAACTGATTTAGGTGTAGTCTAACGAGCAATTTCATAGAGCATCTAATTGCCTATTTCTCAAAATTGAGTTTTTAAGAAATGAAGGAGTCGCCAGAACCCTGTTATCATAAGGCATTAAGGATCAGCTTACGTGTTATGATACATACCTCGCGACGTATTCATTGCCGACGTCCAAAAAGATGAAGAAACATTCATCATTAGGAGTGTAAGCTTTATGAGAGCGATGCATTTTGTCGACTTCTTTCATCGTAGTTAAATCGATGACGTGTATGTCGATTTCCTGCGCGATCGGAGGAGGATCGTAGGGGTCGACTATAATATAACCCCGCGGCCACGGTCGACTGTTTACATACAGGAATCTGTGGAAATAAAAACACATTCTTTATCATATCATATTGAAATAATTCGACCTAAGGCTAATACTTCAACGTAATAAATAATAACGCAGAATTTGTCAGTGATGGTAGGTTTTTTTTATCAATCCCTGTCCATAGTACCTATAACCATAGAACTCAAAGAAATAAATTGATTGAGTTCTATGCTATAACCTGAGGTGGTTGCTTAGTGGTGCAGTTAGACATCAGATAAATACTGCGGTAATTATGCATTTTTGATTGTCACTTATCACCAAGGTCCCTACAAATCAGTCATTCCTGAATATAAGGAGTTTTAAAAGAGTAATTTTCCAATTTCGAGAAAGCGTCTGCATCACTTTCATATCCCAGTTACTGTAGACCCCTTGAATTTACTGATTGAAAAAAAATTATTTTTTCTTACTTTACAATAAAATAGCACTTACCTATGACAAGGACTCAAACACATTCCGATTATATGACCGTGTAAGTCTATGAGGTGATCGACGCGGTCGTAATCCACATTATTCACGCCTTGTATATTATCATTATCGCGAGCGTCTATCGTACTACCGGTCGTCGTTTCAATCTTATGTCGCGCGTCGCACGCGAACAGCCGTTTAATCCCGACCAGGTGCGGCGTGTACGTCTTCGTACCGGTCGTGAATATCAAGTATTTATCGGTTAGATCGCTCGCCGTCGTGTCGGTGGAGACCGTTTCACTCGTTTCCGAATACACGTCCATGTCGTTGTCCGATTGAGGACGTTTAGAGCAAATTTCGATATCGTTCTCTTGATCGCTGACGGTCATTTCGTCGTTATCGTCGCTTTCGAAATCGACGTCGTTTTCGGGTTCGTCCCACAGGTATCTGTAAGCGCGCGGTTCGCTGTGAACCGTGTGTATTTTGGAAGTAGTGCCCCGTGTTGCGCTGCTGCTGAGTAAAGGTTCTGACTGACTGTGTCCTGAACGAGTGTTTTGACTAGAAGTCGTCGACGACGCGCTGAGGGAGCACGTTGACGGCGTCAGACAATTCGCCACCATTAAAGTTCGAATCGAACTACCGTTCTCGTTTTCAAACTTGAACATTCTCATATAAACGGATTCGTGTTCTGACTCCGGGGCTTGGTCGGCCTAAAATTACAGAAAGTTGTTGACACTAAAAATCCACTTGGACTGAAAGAAATGGGATCCAACTACGGTAGTCACTTTCCGCCCATTTACAAATCCCCTGAGTTTCCCCTGATTTTTCCATGTGATAACACAAACTTTTCAGAGGGAATCAGAGAAATTTTTAGGTTTAGAATGTAAAACAATTAGCCTAATTCGTTTTTCATTGAATCACATGTTGATATAGAAACATGTGGTCAATAGCATTTACAAATTCTCAGAGTTTTTTCAGGTTTTCAGTAAAATCTATCAAAGAGTTTTCTCATCTCCAAGTTTTCCAGGTTGGTGGTCGGACCCGCCAACTATTGGATCTGATTTACCTTATTGAGCCAGATAGCTGAACACGACGACAGATTACCTAACCAATACAAAGTTCCTGATAACAAATAACTGTTATTGTACCATGTACCAAATATATCGTATGGTTTGTTTAAAACACGGCACTGCAACTGAAAATTATCTGAAAGTAAGAGAAATGTCTTTAAACTGGATTTTAATCTGGTCTAAAGAGATCGAAATTACTGGTATTTAATGTTTTGTAGCGTTCCCGGTAAGAAGAATATTGATTTTAAACTTACCCAATAAACTAAAGACAGCTATTTCACCAGACGTGCTGTACGAACCAAAATGAACCCCGGATACAAGTAATAAAGTATCGCTACTATTAAACTGTGAATACTGAGTATATTTCCAAGTCAGTTCTTTCAAGTTATGGCTATACTTCAATTTAGCTGGAAAAGTAGCGTCCCAAACCTGTGAGATGGAAAAGGTTGAACATTTATATCAATTGATGTTAAAATCAACAGAAAAACGATGTCTATTTCTCAAAATTGACAGAGTTTTTGGGATAAGGAGTTTCGGGCACCTTCCGAAACATTTTCTGCGAATATCAACGTAATGGCCAGCACCCAGCGAGTCATCACGTGACATTATTGTCCGAAGATACACACTATTGGCCCTTGCGGTAAATGAGCGGTTATTTGGTCGATTAAATGTCGGTAATTAGATGGTAATTAAGTGGTAAATTGTCTTTTTGTACAAGATACAAGCTACAAGGAGCTAGGGACCCTGTCAACATTGAAATTTATTTTATAACGTTCCCCACAACCAAGGGAGGCAGCTCTACTCTTTTGCTTACCTTGATGCTTCCATCTTTTGAGCTTGAAGCGAACATTTCTCCGTTATGCGAGAAACTAACGTGCAGAACTTGATCTTTATGACTACTCAACACTTCGCTTTCAACTTTGGGAATATGAAAATGCAACCTACGATATTCGTGACGCCACAACGTTTTACCGGGACTGCGCGGTATTTTGCGACTAATTTTGAACGTTCGGTAAAACAGGTCTTTCCACAGCAGTTCGTCGTAGGCGACTCGGTACCAAGAGCGGCAGACTTCTGACACATTCAGCAGTGTTTCCATTGGCATGAATGTAAAAACCTTTAACAGGATGACGTCGGGCAGCCTTTGCCATGGAGCTGGAAAGTTGGGACTCTCCATAATAATTCGCACTCTACCAGAATTAAAGACGCCTAGATCAATGTACCACTAATTTTCTGAATAGATAGTGTCTGGAATAAAAAGATGAGGATGATATTGCATGACATAACAAAATGGTTATACAATAGGCATGGAAATAAAACTACAATGGAAAACACTTTTCAGCAAAGAATGTACAGAAATGTGAAAGTATTCATTTTCATTTGAGATCTTCTTCTTCTTCTTTAGAGTAATGTGGAGGACCTGTAGTTGGGCATTGTCCCACAGCGTTTGTCAGCGATGCTCGGACTGGATATCAGTTACGGTTAAAATTCAAATATGTACAGTTTAAAAAAAAGAAAACAATGTTGGCTGAGTAGGTCACATCTATTTGGAGCTCCACTCCCGGAGGAGCGCAGCCTTGAATGCATCTGCTGAGGACGCAGCACATATCTCTTCTGGTACACTATTCCATAGACGGATAGATGACGGGAAGAAGGAGTGAAGCTTCACGTTGGTCCTCGTATGATGTACCATCAGTCTATGTGCTTCGTCTTGCTGGTGTGATGATGCTATCGTCCACCTTGAGATCACAGGGGTTCTTTTTTTATAGGTGGTACCTAGGATACTGGGTCAAATCTTTGATTTTGGACCCCCAGCTATCGTAACGAGCCCGTGCTTGAGATCAGCTGTTCCGGTTTCATTTTAACCTGTATATTTAACATTCGTTTTAAGAATGCAACTACATGTAAAACCTATCGAAAAGATGCGATTACGTATATGTTATTCATCTGAATAGAAAAGATGACCTGGGATGAAATGAATCTCACGTTGCTTGTGATTTTACATGACGATTTTTATCCTCAATTCCAGTCCATTTTGTTTATGTTCAGTGGTGTAGGAGATATCCGACAGATGGTGACACAAGACGGTTCGGGTAACATCAGAATCATTATTCTTGTGGCGAGAAAAATGTTCACACTACGCCGCTTTGGAGAAATCAAATGACTTATTTACACCAAATTATATAAATTTCGTTGGGAGTTAATCTCTAATGGCCAATTTCTAAACCAGAAAGTCAGAGGTGGACCTAGTTAGTTACCTAATCGTTGGTGGTAAGCTTTTTATAATCGGATGGGCTTATACCAACTGTGGTTTGTGAAAATATCCGATTGTGAAACTAAACCACAGACAGGTTACTGACTAAGGTGGACCCAGAGGCCAATTTTGATGGACTTGTCACATCGCTAATAGGCAGTTCGATGTCCAACAACGCAATATTGGGGCACTACCACACAGATAGTCATATTATTGATGAATAAAATTCTAGGACAGAAAAAACAAACAAAAAGAAACAAGCCAGGTATCTGCTGTGGGTGTCGTTTTATTATATTAAAAATTATTTCATTTTTTTTATGCATAAATAAATCTTGCGGAAAATCTTGATGAATATAATCTTTATACATCACTCTTACATAAGAAGAGACAGTTGAAAATTGCTTTAAGTATCTAAACATTGTGTCCGTCCTTTTCTGGCGTTCGACGAATAAATCAAGAATATGAACCGCATGCACGGAGAAAGACCTTGTAAATGCAGTCACTGATTATCATCGAACAGGTGGATTTCCACGACTGTCTCATTCTCGATCTCAAAGAGTCTATTCTTTTATCATTAAATCCATTCAAGAAATTTCAGCTGCACTCTCTCCGCGATCTTTCGTCTCCGTTTCTCGTATCTATTTTCCAGTTTTGGTACTCGTCGAGAATAACGCGATCAGTCCAGATGCGACGCCTACTGATAAAATGTAGTTACTGTAAGAAAGTCAAGGAAAATTCAACACGGGAAAAGACAAGAGTCAAAATTATCGGGATTTCAGTATTTGTCTACAACATTGAATCAACTGTACCAAACTATTATGAATCTTCTATTACCGGGTAATAAGTGTTTGTCAGAGTTGAATTATACCAAAAAACAACTCTAATAAGGGAATAATAGTCTACCGTAATACCTCGTGTACGATTACAATTGATATCTAGGAATAACTTACCGGTAATACAGGGTCCCTACAGATCAGTCATTCCTGGATAAAACGAGTTTTAAAGGAGAGAATTTCATATTTTCAGGAAGTGTCTTATCACTTTTATATCCCAAATACAGTAGACTCCTCCTATATCGGTACCGTTTATCTTAGTAAGGCTAAAAAAAATTGATACCTTGTTTCTCCCCTCTGCTGAGCTTAAATGTTGACCCGGCCGGTCGCCTATCTACCCTATACATTACTTTTTTTTAAATCGTGATCAATTTTACCATAACAGACCCGGCCGCTATAGAAATGAACTGTTTATAAATTTTATCATATTTTACAAAAATGACCCGGCTGCTGCGGAGAAACAAGGTATCATTTTTGTTTAGCCTAATCCGTTAATTTTGTGGTTTTGTAAGCAGCTAATGTTTATCCTATACACTACCTAAACTCGATTCCTCATTTTTAGTAATTTCCACTTACGATCATCGAGCCATTTTTCGCGAGTTGCGGCGACAGTCGCCGCACGATAAAAGGATACAACATCGGTGAGAACGATCGTAGAACGTAAAACGATAACAAGATCATCAACAACAAGTAGAAAGCGTTATTGTAGAATATAGAATAAGTGGTCGCTTCATAATCGGCTACTTCGTTCTTTTTCCACAAAATTCTGAAACAAGAAACAACAATTGATAAAATAAAAATAACCGTTTGAGTTATCGAAATCATATTGAAACTAATTTTTTTTTGCAAATCAGGTGTAATTGTTATTGGTTACTTCATATTTTCATTGACGGCAACAATTCCAACTTAACCAATTTTTGGGTGATACTTTTTCATGAAACAGGGCCCTGATATCTTAATCATTATTAATACATTGGAACCGATTGAGTTTGATTTCTGCCAGTATTTTCAATCATTGTTCACCTTTCGTCTTTCTCTTTCTTCGACATTTTCTTATCATCTCCGATCGACTTCATCACTTCGCGAGTAACGGCTTCTTCACGTTTCAAAGCAACTCTGAAATCGAGAAGTTTTTCGATCCATGACAATCTTATCTAGGAACCAGGATTTGCAGGAATGGCTCCACGAAATTGAACTACAGTATTCAATACTCACTTGTGCTTGAGGACGAACTTGACATTCTTATACGCGAATGACATCAAGTATGTGCTAACTAGCGTCATCATACCGAACATGATTCCAGATTGGTATGGGTCCATCTGGTGAATTCTCCAAAACAGCCCTGTGTGAAAGTATATAGCAAGGTCAGGATTTGGTAGTTAGGAATTACTGTTCTAATAAGGATAATTTGAAAAGTCAACTGTCATGAGCCATACTGAACAATAGTAACAGTCCATCACAGATGCAACACATATTCGTTATGAAGGCACTGCAATGCCCTGGCAAGCGAGTAGAACCCGGAAATGTAAAAAACGTACGAGTATTTCGTCGATTTTTGACTGATTCGTCGAGTAATGTCGGTAACACTTACAAATAGGGATTGCAGAAACGATAAATGCATTTCCGTAGAATAAAGCCGATGACTTCGTGGTGACATTTCGGCTAAAATCTTGGAGTAAAAGCTCCTCTTCACGGGTAAGTTTCTTTCCCACGGCCATTGTCGACGTTGCAAGGAAGATCGTATGTTTCCGGTGATGATCGTTTGTTTCCGTCGGGTTTTCAGTAGCGTCGCCTATCGGGGAAACGACCGGTTTGCGCTAAGATTTTCTCGGAGCGCCCCTATTCTCATCTCAAATTCAAATCTAATTAATTCTCATTACATTAGAAATGTCACGCAATGTTCTAAAGTTGTTAAATGACAATGAATACAGCTGCAAAACTAATGAAAGGAGGAAGAATAATTATAGAATCATCAGAAATCTGATGACAGCCGTGAGTCAGGAATATTTAATCGATTCCAAGTGCAATAACTCAGTCTAAATGAGTGCCCGGGCAATTCAATTTAATTTTATTTATCTGTAGTACAAAGTCTAGTAATGTATTCGTGTAAGCTGAGTCGATGATGCACAATTTATTGCAAGATGCAAGATTTTCAGAAATAATGATTTTTATTTGCACTTTAATCAGCACAAAACTTAAAAACATTAGTTTTAGAAATTTTCAGTTTTAATTCATGATTCCAGAAAGATGCCAAATTCATCAAAATCCACGAAAAGCATTGCAGCCGGAAACTGACATATGAGGGGTTAAGTATAGAATAATATTTTCAGAATGTTTTAAGGTGACTGCATCATCGGGCAACCTTAATTATGACAGCCTGGTGGATATCAGTATAATCTAAATCTGTTTCTTGTAACTGTTTCTATGTTATATTATCCATTAGTTTGTATCACTTCTGATTACTTGATAAGTCTCTTAATTTACTTATTTCATAATTCCTGTTGTAACTTATATTACAGTCTAATTCAAAATGTAGTTTTCTCATTTGAGTTTTTTTTTCATTGCAGTAATGGTCGACTATATTATAACCAAGATTGCTCATGTTATACGCTGTAAGCAAGTTTTAAGTGGGCTTGAATTTATTCTTAAAGACTCAAGATTGATCCATTTTCAATAAGCTAACCTGCATTTGAATTATTAGGAGCTTTTTTACTAGATGAATATTTAACGGGACTTTCGTAATATTTTTTTGTTATATAGGAATCAGAATGAAGCTCGATTATTATACGAACGTCCAATGTGTGATGTTAAAGAAAAAGTTATCGAAAGCCTTATATGTGAAGTAAATATGGTAAGCAAAACATCGAGAATTGAAAAAAAAACCTGCTTTAAAATTGGAAAAATTTTAGAGTAAAAGTTCAAGCATGGGGAATGGACATCCTGAGGTTATCTAATTAATTGATTTGGATGATCAGTTCGTTTTACTATAGGTGGTAGTTTTATCTTTTCAAATTAGGAAAATCCACACGAATTAAGAGACACCAGAAGATCGTCTAGACCTTGCCAATACGCTTTAAAAGCTAACAATCGACTTGTAAGATATGACGTAGACAGTGGTTTACTATTAGAATCGGTATTCCTGGCTCCTTTATCCAGATGTAAATTTTTGTACGTGTTTCTTACTAACAATGGCAAAACCTGCATTGAAATGATTATAATAATAATGTAATATTATTTGATAATTACGTTTTAGACATATAGCTTGGGCTAAGGAAGGCTATCAACTGGAATTACGCTCAAAACAATCTAATCAATACCAGCAACGAGAGGTACAGTTACTTGATATTTGTATGTCTGTAGAAAAAGTGGACTCGAGTGGTCTTAAATCTAAGATTTGTTTCCAAGCTAGGTCCTATATTTGATAAAACATTTTTGTCCTGATTATATATTTTCACTGAATAAAATTATTATTCTTTCAGTCTGGTGTAGCAGGGAATGTTGTACAAACAATCGCTATATTGTCTGTTTATCCGTTAGAATTTGTGGCTATGATGGAAATCACCAAAGAGGCAAGCATAGACCTTAAACGAAGAAAGAACTAGTATTCTGTTTTACTCTGCTTAAAGATTAGATGTTGAATAATGGCAGTAGACTGTCTCAGGGTGGCCACTTTTATTTGACTCACTTTTCCCCTGACTACCCGTATTCCCTGACATGTACGTTGTTTTCCCAGACTCGATCTGCTAAGAATCCAATCAATTAACACAGTCAAATAGGTAAGACATAGACTGAAACTGTTTGATTTAACGCGCGATCTAGCTGTCTCCCTGACTTTTCCCTGATTTTTAGAGTGAATTTTTCCAGGAAAGTGGCCACTCTGTGTCTAACTCAGTAAAGTCAGAGTACACAGTATTTATCATTTGAGGTTTAATGATTTCTCGTTTTATTTCAGGTGTTTGGTCCGACTGTAACTGATGTTATAGTTAGTGTTGGTTTATTGATTACCATGCATCACGGCGGAGTTGTTCGTTTTCATAGTTTCGAAAGATTGATGTCCGAGGTCAGTGGAGCTGACTTTGGTTTAGATGGTGCGTAGTACAACGAAATTCAATCTAAATTTTATTTGATTACAGAATTTACTTTTCAGGGCGAAGCTGGGAGAGTACGTTGAGGGCCATGGTATCGTAGGTGATACGTCTTGCGGATTACCGATTAATCTGAAACTTACAGGTGAGCAGTCTTTACAAATACTGATTTTACAGTAGATCTTCCCTGCTCTATACTGATTACGGTTTGCCTTGGTGGATGTCTTTATTCTAATAACGATTACAGCTTGAAAAGCATTTGATTGACATTCTTACTTATTGTTTAGGCTAATTTGCGAGATTTGACAGGAAGGTCACTTACCTGGAAATCAGGGTAAAGTCAGGCAATTTTGCGAAGAATCAGAGAAAAGTCGGGAAAATTTGTTGAGAGTTCTATCTAGATCACGCATACAATCAAACAATTTCCATCATGTCTGACGTATTTAAAAGTGTTAATTGATTGGATTCTTGACAGGGAAAACAATATTCTACAAATTTCTTTGCAGAGCGTCCTCCAATACTATTAGAAGTAAAGTGTGCTCTTCACAATGTCCAGTTTGGTGGCATTCCCTGGCATTATATTATTACTCCACATGGAAAGGAAGGCATACATCACGTGCATGCACTGGAAAATGGTTACCTGGTATAGACCCTGTCCGAATTTCTATTTCGTTGATCGAAAACTGAAGATTATTAGTTCGAAAGTATTATCTCTCTTCTTATTGTAGGCTCATGGAGGTGTATTAGATATGGATGACGTGTCCATTGAGCCAGAATCAGCTACGTTTCACTTGGATGGATCTGAAAAAATTCTGCATCTCGGACCTAAACAAGTCAGGTAGGTACAACATCATAAAACTGATATTGCCTTAAGGCATGTTGTACTGAATTTGAATGCTGAATTTTTGTTTGGAGGGTGTTGAAAATTGGTGATAAGAATCCAGTGACTGGTCAGCATCAAATCAAGGAATATTGCACTCTGAAACCTACGATTCTAGCTCAATCTGAAAGTGCTCCACCCTCTATTACTGTATGTATACAAACTGCTGATATAATCTAAAGTTTCTTATTTTCATGAATTATGAATTCTGTCTTACCCATATTGTAGGTGACATCATCTGGAAGATGTATTAAAAGAAGATTTCAACCAGATCAATTTAATGAAACCACTAATGAGGTATGTGCTCTTGCAATATCAATACCTTATTCACTCTTAAGTCCAGTTGTATTCTATAATGATTAACAACATTGATTGCAGGTTTATATAAACAGTATAGATTATGAGCCTTGTTTAGAAGTGATATCGCTGATATACGTGGACCGAACTGAAGAAACAGGCACTAAAGGCAGAATAGACATGTTCGACAATATGACTGGACAGTTTCTAAAAACAGTTCAACTACAACATCCATGGAAAGAGGTACAACTGCACATCCTCTCTTTCAGGGTCTCTACAACTCCTTGATTCCTAAAAAAAATCCTTCATAACAAAAAAATGTTTTAAAGGTGCTTGAAATCCTTTCATTTGAACAAATTCCAAAAACTCCTTCAATTTTGAGAAATAGGCAATTAGAAATTTTTGTCTAATTTGTAGTTGGACAGTAAACTACGCCTAAATGGGTCAGGAGCGGGATATTTTTAACCTAATTAGGCAGTAACCAAATAGTAGTTTATAGGATAAAAATTTGCTTACAAAACCACGGAATGATAATGGATTTAGAGATAAACAGTTCCGATGATTCAAGCTCTTGTATCCAGGAATGATTGATCTGTAGGAACTGTCTGTTTTGTCCAATCAGTTCAGAGTTCACATTTGAGTAAAAAGTTCTATTGTGTCACGCTCGACTGGCAGTGTAGAGTTGCATCCAAATTTTCCAGGCTTTTAGAATTTATTTCTTTCATTGCAGCTTTACGGGCATACAGTACTGATAGATATGGATACAATAATCGATATAGTGAAAGGACCGATGTCGAAATTTAGTTGTTATGTGTATAGACTCGATCGTAGATTGGATACCACTGGTGCTGTTAAAAAAACTACCAAGAAGAAAAAGAGAAGTAAATGAACAAACTTTACGTCTGTACACAAGTAATTGTATATAGGACGAGAAAACTTTGCTAAATTTCAAACAAAATTGTGACCACAATATCAGCATCTATGCAGAGGGTTAGTTATCGCAATTATGTCCATGATTAATGAAAATATGAAATTTTATACTGCATTGCATTTTTCTTGCGTAATTTTTTCTTCCAAAGGATTTCAGCAAACTACATCAGTAGCCAGGTAGTTCTCTCCTCCAAGAGGAAATGTCAAATTATTGAAAGAAACTTTTGTGTAAATATTATGAAATACATTTATTCTAAAAAAAATGGAATGAATTTTGATGAACATGAATTATTAAACATAAGATTTTAAAACACCAACTTTATGAATATGTACAATATATATCTAATAACATAACAAATGTTTAAATAACAATTTATTGAACAAGTCATTGAACAATTTGAAAAAAAAACAACAAATATTTACATTATTCACAAATAGAACAAATTTCAATGATATGTACAAGTGAATGAATGAATGTTTATCTAAACTCAGTAAATAGGCAAAACTACAATATACATGTATTTACAGAATCCAGGAAAGGAAACCTATGAAATAATAGTGGATATGTACAATGTCAAACCCCACAATGTAAAAAGAAAACAAAAAGTTTTAAAATCAATGAAAATTCGTCGAGAACCCTGAATTATCATTTTTTTATTAAAAACTGAAAATTGTGAGTTCTTAATGAATTTGTCAATGTTTTAAAATTGTTTGGTTGTTTATCATTGTGGTTTGATCCATAGTAAATTTCTACCTCTTCAACCTACACTACTGTAGTGAAGTACACCGTTTAAGTATTGCTCTTTATCAAGAGCTTCCCTTTGCACAACAAACTTCACTTCATACCTAACAAATATAAATCTTAATTGAATAACTAAAATAGAGTGAATTCTATTACGTCTAGAATTAATAAAACAAAAGCAATGTTTTAACAACCGGTAAGTATTGCATTGCGCAAACTTATCTAATCTTTTATTGCACAAATTTAACTTTTCTTAACAAGAGCTTAAAGCCTAGGTCAGGCCGACTTACGAACCAATCAGATTGTCGTAAGAACAGCAGTAGTACACACATGGCCGCTGATTGGTCGACTACAACTCGATCAGCACTATCGATCATGTGGCCGAACAAAATACTCGCCATTGATTGGCTGCGACATCAGTCATAAGAAATAGAACTTGTTCTATCCTTATGATTCAGCTGTGATCAATCCATTGCAGTTGTTACTCATTTCAGGTTCCCGATTAAAAAATCGCAAACCTGACTGCTTTACGATGTGATAATCCGATTGGATCTTGGTCGACCTGAATTAGGCTGTTGTAGAAAACAAACTCGACATTAACAATTAGAATGATTAAATTTAAGTCATTAACAGATTCAGAAGAAACAACATCAACAATTGAATACAGTTGTGTATCTGATTACACATTCATATTGCACTATCCCGACTTAATTAAACATCAGTTTAATCAAACAACCATGGATTTCCATGAATTAACAACGTGAATTTCGTCACTAACAATTTAAAGAAACACTAACAATTTAATACGTTTGTGTATTATTATTATTACTACACGCGTTTATATTGCACTATCCCGACAATTAACTCAAACTCTCATCAACTCAAACAACCATGGACGTCACAAATGAGAATATCCATAACATATTATCCTATACATACTTAACCAAGAATCACCTAACACATACAAACACATTAAATCCCATTTACACACAAAAATCACTTGCAACACAACCAAACACACATTTTATCAATCATGTTATTGCACATGTAATTTCCAATTCAAACTCATTCGATATATTGCACAAGTTCTAGCATTAAAAACGCCCGGCCTGCTTTCAACAAGTTGAAACCTCAACTCGTTTCTTTAACTAACAACAACAATAAATGAGCGGTAATCATTAACAAATTTAAATACACTAAACAATAAGAAAACATTGTGTGACGTCGAAATCCAACATCTCTAGACAATTCATGTACACACTTTCTGTGTATGAGATGAACTAGAATTAACAAAACCAGGGTGACCACTTATCCAGTACTTGGAAATCAGGGGAAAGTCAAGGAGTTTTCTTTTCTTTAAAAAGGTCAGGGAATAGTCGAGGAATTTTGTTCAATAAGGGCTGAAAAGTCAGGGAAATGTGTTGAGATTGCTGGATTGCGTGTAAAATCAAGCAGTTTTCATCTATGTTTTACATATTTTACTGAGTTAATTGATTGGATTCTTAGCAGATCCATTCAGGGTAAACACGCATGTTAGGGAGTAGTTGGGGAAAAGCAAATCAAGTAAAAGTGGCCACCCTGGAAACAATCACTAATAAGTTGAAAACAGTTCATGATAATTTGACTCGTTCAAATTAATCGGAAATGAATTTTGGAGTCGAAATAAAGCCGTCTGCTCAACATTTCTACTCTTCGCCGATCTCAAACGGATCTGACTCATTACCATCTGTTATTTGAGCGTGTTTTATTGATAACTGAGACGCTATCTCGTTCAACTCATCGTCCATACAATCATCATCGTATCGAACATCATTCGACGAGCGACGTTTCTGCTGCTGAGCGCACGGAATAACGAACGCGGAATCCGTCGTCTCGTTCTCGTCGACGTTTATTTCGAAGTTCGAAGTCGATTCGGCCTGACTGAAATTCTCCGAAACGTCTCGATTATTATTATTATTATTATTCTGATCGCTGGACGGTCGTCCGATGTCGGATTGTTGCGTATCTAACTCCATAGTAAATACCGATGTATCTGCGAGATACGAGTCTCGGTGTCTCCCTGATTGTGAACTGTTTGCACTGTCCTGCTGTTTTACTGATGATTGTGAACTGTTTGCAGCGTCCTGCTGTTTTACTGATGATTGTGAACTGTTTGCACTGTCCTGCTGTTTTACTGATGATTGTGAACTGTTTGCACTGTCCTGCTGTTTTACTGCTGATTGTGAACTGTTCGCGTCGTTCTGCTGCGATTTATCGACGGAACTTTCATCGACGATCAACTTTCGTTTGACTTTCGAATCCGCGCTCGTAACGTCGAAAAAGTTTCGAATGTCGCAATCGGATGATTTACGTTTCTTCGGTTTGGTATTTTCCTTGTTGTTATCTTTGCTATCGGGAGTAACCGTATCTAGTTTAAAGTTCGGCGCGAGAAACTTCGATTTACTGGATTTCATTTGCCTCGGTTTCACCGCTGATTTTTGTGAATTTTCAGATGTTTCTTCAGGAAGATTGTCTTTGCAAACTGGTTCAGATATTTTTGCGAGCACCGGTGACTTTAGAACCTGCACTGGCGAATCATTCTTAGTCGAAACTTTTTTCCATTTCGGCATTTTAGGAACTGCGAAGGTCGGTTTTTTAACATTGCTAATTTCTACTTTGGTCTTCTTTTTCGGTCTTTTACCCTCGTCCGAATCAATTTTACGCGATGAATTCACTTTACTTCGACGTTTCGTTTTTAGTTTGATTCGATCGCGGCGCTCGGATAAACTCTGTCCGGTGTATTTCTTCTCTGGTTGTTGCCCGCCCTCTTCATCATCAGTCGATGCTCCCGCGTCATCTGATGGCGATCGACTCGTTTTCGATTGCTTTTTTCGTTTTTTCTGCTTTTTAGGAGATTCGCTCATTTCGAAATCTTCATCGCCGTCGCCTGAAAATAAAACTGTAATATATTTTCTACAAATCTATTTGGTCCAGAATAATTTATCTATAGAATTATCTAGCTAAATTCATCTACCCTGGTATGCAAGAAACATGGTTCCCACAGTTATATGAATTCAAAATTCCCAAGTATTTCATGGGAGATTTTTCAATTTTCCCAAATGGAAATGAACAGACATATCATGCTACAGTCAACATTTTACTGGTGACTGGCTGATAAAGGTGATTTTCAAGGGAAATCGCTGAAGAAAGTCGCCCTTGGCAAATGCAATCCATGAAATGTAACGAATTTCCCAAATATTTCCCTGATTTGAGGAAAATTTCTCAAATATTTCCAAACCGGGAATTATTATTTCCAAATTCCCAAGTTTTTCCCAGTTTCCCTGTTCTGCGGGAAATTATTGAGGAACTATCCATAAAAGAATCAGTCTTTCACGGTCATTGCAGTCTTGATCACAATAGTGACATCATCCGACAAAGGATTCCCTCCAATGATCGAGAAGGCAATGACCGTCGAAAGACTTTAATCTAAGTCTCTAATACATGTATATCCAGAGTAAATTCGGTAAAATGATTTTACTATATAATACAGTTTTCCAGCAACAACCTACCGCCGCTTTCCTCAGTCGAGCTATCACGATTATCAAGCAACTCTTCTTCCATCGTGTCCAGAATCTCAACTGTTTGCGACAAAAATTTCTCGGCGTCGGTTAAAATTCGAGTAACATCGCTTTTCTTCTCGGGTAACCGGACGTTGCCTCTATCCGTGATTTCCTCCGTCCCCCAGTGACCTTTGTATCTGTTTGCGAATCCGTATTTCTTAAGGCGTTCCTGTGTGAGAGAAATCGATAATTTAAATCTAATCAGTTTTGATTTTGAGTTTAAAAACAGTTAGGAAATTTCAAAAAAATGTTTTTGAGATGTTCTTATAGCAAATCAAAGAGTAAAGGACATCACTAACCATTATTGTCATTTCTATGGCGTTTTTAGCATTTCTGATGGCGTTATCCAAGTCCTTCTTGTATTTTCCGCGATTATATCTCACCTATAAAACAGCAAAACTAAACGTTTTTACCTGACTTTTTGTAACTTTGAAATAAACTACTTAACTAAAGATTTACGTATCAAACAAATAAATAAGAGTGACAATCATCCCTATTTTAAGATCAAGAAATTTTATTGAAAAAGTACTGTGAGGTTAGTACTCACAGCAGCAGTTGTTTCTGGGGACATGTCGTTGAAACTTTTAAGTCTATGTTCTCTGACCCAAGTACGAGAAACTTTATCGTCGAAATACACAACGTGATAGTAATTCTACAAGTGAAGATTACATAATCATGTTTTAAGAACGTCAATATTACAGAATTTGACAGGGTGCCGCCATTTTCTGCCCATTTACAAATCCTGCAAGTTTTCCATTACACAAAATTCCCAGAGTGAATCAGAGAAATATTTAGGCTTAATATGTTACAATTTAGTCATTTTTCATTGAATCATGTAGTTATAAAGAAACACTAGTCAAAATTTTTGGTAAGATTTGTGAAAATTCGAGATTTTTCAGTCAGACCCCGTTATTTTGCCAGGTCGGTGGTTAAGTCACCCTGTGGAAGGTATATTCCTACTAGTACTGTATTGATGATGAGGGTATTTAAGAAGTGATCTTACCGGAACATAACTTTCATCGTCGCTCGGTACTTCAAAATATGTGTCAATATTCGGATCTATTTCGACCATTCCGGGCCACCTAACATACAAAACAAATAAATTCAACAGAAATTCCATCAATCTCGTCTCAGAGCATTTTATTCGTAGTTTGACGTCTTATTTTTCAATACAGGATGAGGGCATTGGCGACGGAACCCTCACTGTATGTGAAAACCAGATCCACTATGAACGGTTGGAAAATTGCTATAAAACAACCCTGCTTACCAAGGATATCCGTCCATCTTCGCCCAAACGATTGAACCTTCGGTGTATTTGTTATAAACGAAGTTGTCTCCGTCGTCGTCTTCGTGCCATTCCTGTTCGGGTCGTTTACACAAATTATAACGTTTATCTTCGTTCATATTACACGTCCATTTCTCCGGCACGCTCGTCGGGTCGTGAACGTCTTTCAAGTGACGCCATTTCATGCAGTCGACGTTTCCGCATTGAACCCACGTTCCTTATTGGAAATAAAGAGAAATCAGACTTCATTTATCAATTCATCGATACCCCTTGCTTGTCAGGGTTTGATTGTCTCCTGCTGAAGACAACACAAACCCAAGATCTGCAAGATTGGTCTATTGCATTGCCCAAGAGTTCTTGAGCGGCCAGTTTGCTTCTAAGCGGCCAGTTTGCTTCTAAGCGGCCATTAGTCTAACGTATTAAGCCAATCAAATGCCTTGTTTTTTACCGGCAGATTCGCTTTACATCTGATTGGCTAGATACATAGACTAGTGGCGACTCAAGAACTCTTGACCAATGAAGTTAATGCGAACAGGGTTTGTGTTGGCCATGAGCTTTGACGGGAGGCAATCAAACCCTGGCAAGTGAGGATGGTGCAATGACCATCATTAGTCATTACTCACTGTTCCTGTCTATCTTAGCTAAAAATGGTAACTGAGTATCAAGTAAGGATTGTATTGCATACCGTTCATTTCAATCTTTCTTTCTAACATTTTTTTTTTCATCGATATCTTTTTGTTTTTCGGCGGAGGTTTCGATTTTCCATCACCGACCGATGAAGATCCATTCCTGGAAAATGGTCGGAATTCTGAAAAAGAAATCTCCATTCCTTTAATATACAAGGAGGAAATGCTCATTGCGTTTGAAAAAAAATTTTTTTTTACCCGTCAGTCTTTTCATTTTTTTTTCTCGTTCCATGTCTCCAGAACCTCCTGATGATAATTTAGATCCGGAATCTCTATTTTTGTTTAAACTCAAAGCGACGTGTTTGGTAACAGTAGATTTCTGAAGTCTCTTCTGTTTAGCCGATGAATTCTTTCTGCTGCTGTCGCTACAATCATCGAATTCCTCTTTATTCACTTCTGACCCTTCATCACAACTACCAATCATATAATAAAAACTCAAATAAACACTCTTATCTCTGTTCTCAGTGATAAACATGAACATTTACCAAATAATTCTTTAATAAGTTTACCAAGCTGAATGCAAGTGCATTTGTTGTTTCTCTGATCCACCCTTTGGATTCCCTTTGGCTGGAAGGGACCGACAGCCGAAACATAATGGTTTCAATAGGATATCAAATCCCACAATTGCTGAAAGACTAAAAAGTCTATTTAAGATACTAGAATTATTTTGGGTGGTTACTACCACCCTTCTTCAATCTATTAGTCCAAAATGAAGACAGAATTTTATTTCTAAAACAAAATTCTGTCTCCATTTTAGACTGAAGAAGGAACCCCCCGAAAAATATTTCTACAAGTATTTAAAAACTTTTTAGTCTTTCAAAAATTATTGGATTTTTCATTGATTATTTCATCACGGATGTTGCGATCTTATCGATTCATTTTGGTCTCTATCATAAATTTTCTGCGTGTTAAATTTTGTTAATTGACGATACTCTTTCGAAATTAATGACCGAGATACCGAGTAATTTTACTCACCAAATCTGTGAATTATCTTTTTGTGATACACCGTATATTTTGCTCCTACCGAAAACTGGACTATGCATCTTGGAATCAGTTTCAACGTCACATTCTTCGTCGCTGTTCTTGTCACCTTTTAAATTCGTTTGACTCCCTCCGATTCGATCATTTTCAGCATTTTCTTCGACTAGTTTTTCGACTGCAAGAATATGCAAAAGTTTGTGTTTGAAATTTCAACAAATACGGACATTTAGCATATAGATACTAGCGTCTAGAGATGCCAGAATAATTAGAAAAGTTTTTAGTTAGTTTAGGAGTCTGTGCAATAGCGTAACAATGTTACTACTCAGCGGCAACATCAGTGATGCGTTAAATCTGAACAGTTTGAGCGAGTGAAAATCCTGATGAAAATTAAATAAGAAAGGTTTTTAAGAAATTACCATCGGCATCTTCCAACCCGTCGAAGTCGTCCGTACTAAGAATCGTTGGTTTTACAGAAGTTAGTTGTTCGACGATTAATGGTTCATCAAAGTCAAGCTGCTGCTCGGTGATTTTTCTGGGTGCAGTTGAAAATGTATCCTCAACTTCTTCACCATACGTAGAAACATCTCCGATTCGATCTAGGGTTACATTCAACAGTTATGACAACAACAGTTTAGAGAACTTATTCAATTATAAAAAAATTTCTCTTTTCATAAGTTTTAATTTTTTCCTATGGGCTCTGCTGTTGTATGCCTAAACTGCTTGCAAGAATAGATATGCCCTTTGTGTCAGACAGAAATATTGTTGAAATGCCAGAGAATCTTGACAGGCTCAGTGCCTTCTAAATTGACCTCAATTTTTTGTGAAAGGCTGACAGGCCCAAAAGTTCTAGTGCCTGTCATGGGACGGGAGTCAACAAAATTATTTTGGCGCCTGATATGAGAATCATATGATGAATTTAATCAGAAATACCCGTATGATTTTCCAGCCATTTGTCAACATTTTGAACAGCAGACGCAAACAACTCCTCCATATCAATACTAGATTGATTAATCTTCTGCTTAGTCGAAATTAATGATGACTTTTCTTTGGTTGTCTTTTTTTCTTTCTTCTTTGTTACTGCTTTGATGTTCTTGGTTTGTTTTGTCTAAGAAAATGTATTACAGAAAGGATGTATACATTTTTGCCAAAAGGGTCCTTCTCCAAAATTGCCCCACATTTCGTATGGCCCTGGGGGGTTTGGGTCTTCTCATCTGAGGGCTGAAATATGTGATTATTGGCTCTAGGGAAAGAAAAATTATCATAAATGGGCTATTAAAATTAACCATTTCTTTGAGTATAACTTACTGCAGGCAAGACATCATTAAACACGTCATCTGTGCTCAAATCTTTGATCACATCATTTAGGATTGCGCCCAGATGCTCCGATGATATATCGTCTTTTGGATTGTTTGCCACTGGAGGCTGGATCACTGTTGGTGATGGCTTCTGCTGCTGGCTAGCTGCTGCATTTAAAAGCCACTTTTTAATTCAACTATTAAAAACACCCTGCCTTTAGTTCTGTTCCAGTGGCATCAAGTACATTATTATACAAAAAGAAAGATCAAAAGAACAGTTGATTTGATTCAAGCAAAATTTTTTTGTTTCAAATGCCAGAACTAAATGACTATTTTCAAGTTCACAAAAATGAACCAAAAACTTACTGAAAGATGGTGCTTTGAATTTCTTCGACATTTTTTCAAAATGTGGTTATCATCAGATTTTTTATAAGAGCCAAAAACGTCAACAATCGATGACTGCACAAGTCTAAAAAATAACAGGCGTAAAATGTTTAATAAGGCCGAGAAAAAACTTTAATTTATTTAAGCCTGAATAATGTTGGTTATATTCTCTTACATTTTGGAGACAAATTAAAGGTGAGATAATAAAGTCTAATCGAGATGAACGCGGATTCTGTTCCCTGTTGCAGTCGCATCAAACGGCGGCAAACACTAGGCCAAACTGACACGCGATCGACGCGCGCGCGCGCTTCACTCAACCGACGCGCCGCACGGTGGAACAGAGTGTGATGGTGTGACAATTTTTAAATTTCGCGCCTTGTGAATATGTCTTCCACTGATTCTTCTCTTTAGACCTATTTCGTTTCATAGGCAAATCAGATCATTTAGATCTTCATTTTAAGTTTTGTTTTTTTGGTTGTTGTTGTAGAAATTGTAATGCTACCTAAACGAAGATAAATGTGGACTAATTAATTCAGTTCAACCAAAAAAGTGAGACATCGGATTTGTTTGTATTGGGGGCATGTGGAAAATATAAGTTCTTGTTTGCTGATAACTGTTTGACAACACCCGATGATAATCAAAACACACAGCGATGATAGGAGAACTTATTCATTTGAAATACAATGTTTCAAGATTTTAATAAAAAGCCTCACTATTGAAAGTTTCTCTATTTCTTCGATATTAGTTTTTGAGACGATCCCTCAGAATGAAAGGTTCTAGCGCAAACCACCATCATTGCCCATAATGCAACGCGCCGCGCTTGCGCACATCCAGCGCCCAGTGCTCTGAATTGTGAAATCTGGAGAAAGAACGGGAAGAAAACTCGCCCCTCGACTGACATCCAGAGAGGTTCATTCGACATTTCATCGACCTAGGACTAGAATATCTTCACATATATTCATCCACGGGACGAATACCGAACGACGCGTCTGATTTAAGGAGAAATCTGGCCCGAACAGCGACTGTGTAGGGCTGTTTTGGAGCGAGCGAATAAATTATGCAAATGAAGCGGAAGCGCTGTCCAGGTGGCGCTGAACTGACCGGAACCACGTGTGAGTCTGCAGAATCAAAACATTGAAACGTTGTTGATGCATGATTGACGTTCATTCGACGTTGGATGGTTAGTAGAAGCGGCATGAATTAGCCCTACCTAATCTTGGACCCATTTCAGTTGGGTTTGTTGTTGTTTTATCTGTGAGATATTGAATCCGAAAAACTAGTTAGTGGTCAATTAACTTAACAAAATTTTTTGTTGTAAATTTATTGTGTGACTTTTTTGTGATCATTCAAATTTTGAAAATAACGAATAGTTTGAAGTATGAGCGTTGTGGATGTGAAGACGCCGCCACAGTTTTCTCATGCCGGTGAATTTCCACACTACGTCGGAGCCGCCGCGACCCCGGCTGAGAATCTGATGGCCGTATCGACGTCGGCGTCGTCCAAAGATGGAAAGCACGCCGAATTTAAACAACGGTTCGACAACAATCGAGATAGATTCGAAAAGGGAGGCGGAAACCCGCGCGGACGAAAAAGGTTTAATTCGGTGTTCGGCGGCGCGCAGAGAGGAGGCTTCGGGCGACGGCGCAGTCGACACAACAGCGAGAAAATCGTTCTTCCGACGAAGTTTTTGCTCGGCGGCAACATCAGCGATCCGTTGAATCTGAATAGTTTAACGAGCGAAGATCCGAATGAAAAAACTCCGGTGTCGTCTCCGCTGCCGACGCCGATGCATCGGCGCGAACAGGAAATCGACGTCATTATTCCGCCGAATATCACCGATCCGTTGAATTTGAATTCGGGCGAAGATCTCGACTTCGCGTCGCCAAAGACTCACAAGCGAAAACGCAATAAACATAAACGCCGTAGCGCTGACGGTTGCATTGCGACCGTCGCGAGTTTACCGACGGAGAATCCGGCGTTGAAGATCGATACGGAATCGTCGGACGTTACGCGCCCGATTTCGATAGACATCAATTCGGAAAAAGCGTCTGAAAAGATTACGAAACCGGCCGCGGCGCACAAATCGAAAGTCGACGATAAAATCGTCTCTCCGGTCATACCGCAAATATCTCCGAAAAGTCGTAAACGAAAACGTCAAACTAGCGACAGCCGCCCGGAACCGAGCGCGAATTTATCGATCAGTCTGTTGAAAGACGGTAACGACGCGTCATCGGCGACGAAGAACGCGGTCGTCGCGGACGAAATCGTTTCACCGGTCGAATGTACGAGTAAATTCAAACGGCAGCAGAGCGTCATTAATACGGCCGCCGGGGGAAAACCGTCGCAGAAACAACGCGCGAACGCGCCGAAAAAGAAATTCATCTACGGCAATTACAATCGATATTACGGCTATCGTAATCCGAACATGGACGAAGATTACCGGTTGAAGTGTTTGAAGAAGGAATGGATTACCGGTAAAGACGTTCTCGATATCGGGTGCAATGTCGGACACGTTACGTTGGCGATCGCGCGTCAGTTCACGCCGCGTAAAATCGTCGGTTTAGACATCGATCCGAATCTGATCGCGGCGGCGCGGAAAAATATCCGCCATTATCTGTCGTCGGAATTGGCTGGTAAAGGTAAATTCCCAGACGCGATGTCGTCGACGTACGGGCCGATCGTTTCGAAGAAGTTGCCGGAAAGCGATGTAGATAAAAAGCTGTTGAATAACATTCGATTTGCGCAGGTAAGAAATAAACTGAACAAAATGTATCTGTATTCATTGGAAAAAAATAAATGTGGGCCCCGGAAACAGGGTGGCCGCTGTCAGACCTGGATTGAAAAACTCAGAAAAAAAGAAAGAAAAGATTCAGAAGAATCTAGAAAATGATCAGGCATTTCACAAATTTTGCAAAAATAGGAAACTCAAGTAATTTGTATATGCTATTGACCACACATTTCTTTATCAATACGTGATTCAGTGAATGAAATGTAACATTTTAAGCCTAGATATTTCTCACATTTTAAGTCTAGAAATTTCTCATATATTCATGCTTGGAATTCTATGAGATCACATGGAAAAAATCAGGGAAAACTGGGGATTTTTTATTGGGCGTAAAGTGGCCACCCTGTGAAAACAAGAACCTTGAAGAAATCGAACGAATAAGGGTAGGACTTTGAAAAGTTGATTCTAAAAAAGAACAGTTCAACTGTATTTTTCACCCTTATAATCGACATTGAACTTGTTTCAGAAGTTGTATCGGAACATCTTAGTTATGGAAATGAGGATGCTTTAAATGACTTGCCCGTGGAGTTATCGTCTTATCTCTGAAACCAGTGGGGGACGATCTGTATCATTTCCAAGTCTGCATCTCATTTTCGTAGCGATTCTTCTTTTTCCTGATAAGGTAGGCCTACATAATGTTTGAAATGCAGGCCACATCCTTCTGTTGTCCGACGTGTTGTTATATGTATGTACTGTTGCGCTACGTATGCGGGTTAAAATGTTGTTTCTTCGGCGATAAACTATTGAAAATTACCAACGATTAATCAAACCGTTCATCGGCTATCATTTCTAGGCAAACTATGTGCCGGAATCGGATGAGCTCTTAGAATTGGTAAAAGAAGAATACGATGTGATACTTGCGTTCAGTTTGACCAAGTGGATGCACCTACATAACGGCGACGCCGGTTTAAAACGTGCCTTCAAACGAATGTTCAAACAACTTCGGCCCGGCGGTATTCTCTTATTGGAGCCTCAATCGTGGTCTTCATACAAAAAGAAGAAGAATTTAACTGTAAGTAATTAATATAATTATTTTCGAATCGTCGAGAGATTTTTTAGAAGAAATGAAGTCGGACTGATGAATCTTCTTTCTTTTTTTTTAGGAGAGTATATCGAAAGTTTTCAAGAGTATAAGCTTTTATCCGGATCAGTTTTCAAAGTATTTGCTGTCTACCGAGGTTGGGTTCTCAACCTGTCAGGTGCTCGATGTGCCATTCAATAAATCAAAAGGTACGTATATTGTGATTGTGAAATAGTCCCAAACGTTTATTGAGCTTTGAATCGACTATATCATTTATATAAGTCGAAAATAGTGCATTTAATAATGTTCATGTGTTCATGCAGGTTAAGATAAGTTATTTTTTTCTTTGAGTGAGTGATTCATAGTTCTCGCAATCCCAATTCATATCTCTATTTATACATATATTATTATAGGAACAGGGCGATTTTTTTGTCCTTGGTTTTCTTTGTTGATTTAAGTTTTCAAGCAGTAATTTTGGATTGAATGGCCGAAATATATATTGGTATTGGTAATTGGCCTATTGAATTACAGGAAAGTGTCTTATAGGCGCAGGAGGATTCATTAAAATTTTGCCAATTTCGTGTGCATTTAGAATGTAAGACAAAGCGATCATCTATTCTATTCCCTTGGAACTTGAGACAAGTTTGATTCAGATTTTAGCGAGTACTCCCGAATAATCCCTCGAAGTCTGCCTTTGCATTATTGATGTTTTCTTCTGCTTGGCTCCGCGATAAAACACAAACCCGTTCGTATGCTGGTATTTTTGTGCGCATTCTGTTAAAAGCTAGTAAAATATATTTGTATCGTGTTACAGGATTCCGAAGACCGTTGCAGATGTACAGGAAGCTTGCTAAAGAACCGAGTGCCGCATCCGATGTCGAACACGAACCGGTGTCAGTTCCTGAACCCATGCAAGAAAATCCGACAACCACAGAATTAAGTGCCAACTGCGACAATAGAAGAGGGTGTAGTACAAGTAATGAAAGTACTGTAGATAATATGAATGTCGAGACAAGTGAAGTGAGCGTTTCGAAATGTTCAGGAAATGGAACACCGGTCGTCAGTGAACCGTTAACTGATAATACGCATTGCGGTGATTCGGACGTTTTGCGCGAAACATCGACTGACATGAATGTCGATATCGAAGACGCTGATAACGACGCAAAAGCATTAGTGACAGATACGACGAAATCGGTGTAAAAATTCACAATCGTGGCGTTTAAAAATGAAATTACCATCATCTCCGTGGTGCTAATCATCGGACTGTGTCCATAGACACATCGACTATTGTTGTATTCAGATGACCATACATCTTATTAATTACATTCAATCATACCGCGCTCATACGTTACACCATCACTTATTCTTGTAATACAATAATGATATAATGGCAGCTACTTGTGTGTGCTTTTTTGCGGATTCCTCACTTTTATTGTCTTCAGGTTTGACCCATGTATGTAGCGGCAATTGGCTTAGAAAGTCGAGATGTCCCAATTCTTGCAAATGAAGGTAGTTAGCTTTTAAAAACAGTTGGCATTCCATTCGGTTATATCTCTAACGCGTAGGGATCATCCATTTATTGTACAATAGTAATATAAAAAATCTGTTCACGTATTTTTGGAAATATGCACAAGAGAAGGAAAAATTCTTGGAAATGTTGCGTCATGTATGTAATAAATGGATGACTCCAGAGTTGAATAATAACTTATCCTGTGTCAGTTCAGAATGCATGTGCTTTTTAAGGAATGCTCATCACATCTGCAGCTTAAGTAATCCCATCTGCAAGTCATTATCAAGTACAGTCTTAACTCGTTCCTGGAAGTTAAATATTGATTTTTATCCTCATGTCAGATCAGAACTCGTACCTATATGTGCTTTTTAAGGAATCTATGGCTTGTCTCATATCTGCAAGTCATTATTAAGTGCAGTCAAATTCTTGGTATCATTATCGGTGCCTTTCGATTTGTTGACTACCAAATGATTACTTACCATTTAGTTAAATTGAAATGGAATATTGGAACTTGAGTCAAATTGGAACTAAGAATTGTGATGACTTCATCGAGTTGACTGTAATTTAAAAAGGCATGAGATTGTTATATACTAATTGATGGTTGAAATGAGCCTTCCTCTTAGATATGTATGTTAAATTGTGCAACCCAGATTAGAATGCTTTATGAGTCCCTACTTTCAAAACAGGTACATTTTCTATTCACTTGTTCCGTAATTTTCCTGGCATTGTTGATGAATAGGTCAGTGCGTTTGTTTATAACTACAGTGGAACCTCGTTACAACGAACTTCTTGAGGCCTGAAAATATGTTCGTTATATCCAGTTTGAAAGTGATTGAAATTTTGCTATTGGGAACAAAATTCTAGGTTTGCAATAACTGATAAATCAATGAATACAAGGGCGTTAAAACGAGGTTCCCCCTGTTAAGTTAACCAGAAAACTATCCAGTAGTTTGAATTCAGTCTATTTCATAGTCTTTCAGGTTGAATTAAGCGTAATCAATCAAAACTATCAATTTTTTTGACTTAACACTGGACATAAAAAGTGTTACTGCCCGATTACCTCAAAACATTCAGAAATCCCATTTTTGAAAAATGGTAATTAGATTAGATTGATTCCTAAAAGTATTTGTTATATGCGGCTCATGTATATATGTTGATAAGTATTTAAGTGTAATGCATTTTAAAATGCGCATTTATGAAATTATCTATATTGAAGATGTATATGTAATTTGTTGCAAGTATTATCGCTTTGTTATTATGGAGCATTTTCTGTTTTCTGGGTTGCAGATTATTTTCTTATGAAAAACCATCATTGGCAGTGGAATAGAATAAAGAAACAATTATATAGTTTCAACTAATTGACATTTCTTCCTGTTATGAAATTTTTGTCGGACTACAAAAAAATGAGTTCAGCCTAGTAGAATGGTATAATGAGATCGTCTGGTATTCGCGTGATATGTCGAAACTTTTAACAAGTTATCAAGGCCCCACCTGATCCATGAACAAAGAGGCATGGTCTTATTGATTAAATTAAGACCAAAATAAAGTGATACCTAGTTTCTCATTTCGTGGGTCACCTGTGTAAACGGCAATAAAATTTGTGATCAGATCATTTCTGTAGCTGCCGGGTCTGTTATGGTTAGCTTGATCATGATTTAAAAAAGGGTAGATAGGCGGGTGGGCGGGTCAACTTTTAAGCCCAGTAGAAATGGGAAAAGTAGGACCAAACCTCTCCCTGATCATGAATGACGGCGAAACACGTGGATTGACAATTCTCGGAGCCATCCCATGCCCGCGCCGGCAAACTTCCTGGAAATATTATGCTAATGAGTTAACGTGACGATAAATGAATTGAGTTTGACCAATCAGCGGTGACATTGATGACGTAGTCGGGGATGATAATAAACATGGAAGCGCTGTGCTAGTTTGACATTTCCTGAAAACACAGCTGCTAAAATGTGGATTTATGCATCAAAAACAAGGTATATCGTACAGTAATTCAGTTCATTCATAGCTCTATGCACGTATTTCACTTGTTAGAATGTAGTTCATCCTTATATATGTTTTCGAGACTCGGTAAAACTAGAAACACAAGAAGTAAATGTCTTTTTGGTGAAAAGTAGTCTGTTCATTTTCCTCTTTCTGTCTTATATAGGCCTACGTCACTCACTCATTCATATCGTTATCGTATGTGATAGTGGTGTAATATCCTCGTGATTTTGAAATGCTAGAGGCTAGGATTTTTACATCATTACTGAAAAACATAAAACATTTGAGACAAGACTCAAGCAGAAAGAAACAGTCTGGAGCCAAGAAGGCCAAAAAGGGCCAGGGGGTGAGCCTGGCTTAGACTGTAATTTGTAGATGTACCCAGCCAGAGCCAGGTCCCATCCATTTTCAGCCCTATAATTCCCCAAGGCAAAATAGGGCGTGCAAATGTGTGGTTCCATTCCAAACCCCAAATATTCATCCCGACACAGTCACATACACAGTCTAGTTTCAAACCTCAACTTAGGCCTACCCCGCAGTAGGTTTAGTGATTTGTGAGCGGTGGTTGTTGTGGTGACATCAGACATGTCAAGGTATAAGTTTAATCGAAGGATATTTTGCCGACTCAGCTTAAGGCCTATCCTATTAATGTTTTCATGCGGATAATTCATTGCGATTGGCTACTTCAGTTGGCTAATTCCACACATGCAGACTCGATTGATGATTCGAGGAAAGCGAACAAAATTCAGTATTTGAACCCAGGCTGGCGTATTGCTAGTGCAGCATCTTCTCATTAGACCACGGAACCTTGTTGTTTTACGTTTATCATAGAACTCGATGCGTTTTTAATAACGTTGTTTTGCAGCGTCGGCATCGTGTCCACTTACATTAATTTACCACTAAATTTGACTATAAGAGTGAAATTAGAAATTTTAGAGTGAGAACAAAAACTAATAAACAAAGATTTTCTCCTAAAGATTTTTTGCTAGTAAAAATACGTTAGATTTATAGTAGTATGTGAATCGCAGATCTGAAGCATGCTCATTCAGTTTTGTGAAATGCTGAATATGTTCTTTTTGTTAGTTGAATGAATGAATAGTGAATCCTGGCGACGATTTTCAATCTTGTAGATACACCTAGGTTGTTTGGAAATTGGAAAAAGAGGTTTTTTCTTTAGCTGAAATATTCATTCAGTTTTTATGCACACGGTTTGAACGTATCAAGTTTTATGGAAAAAATAGTTTGAACTCATACAAAAAACTGTTATTCGAAAATTGGAAAAGATGCTTTTCCATTAGCTGTAATATTCATTCAGTTTTTATGCACACCGTTTGAACGTAGGGCTATCAAGTTTTTTATTTTAATGAAAAAAGGTGGTGTTTGAATTCACACAAAAAACAATTATTATCATTCGAGTGGGAGTTAAACATGAATAAACTGAAAATCAAATTTTCCCCGATGTCAAATCAGCCATTGTTCAAACATTCAACGTTTGATTCGATGCGATCGCCGCAGCCACCGCGATACGAACGACTACGATAACCATCCCTCGAGTCGCGACAAACGATCAATATCGACGGAAGGCAGTGACGTCGTTAGTCGACGAAACGCGGCATAATTTATTCCCGATAGTACACGAAGCACGTCTGAATCGCGCTCGACTCGTCGCCGCCGCTGTTGTCATCGTCGATCACGAGTAGAAAAAAAAAACAAAGCCGGAACGCTGAAAAAATCTCGAGTGGTCTAGACTTTACGATAGATAGCTTTATCGAATTATATATTTATTTTTTACGGAGTGATACAAACTGGAATTAATCTCTCGCTGATCCGGCGTACGCGCGTACAGTTGTTTCGCCTCGGTCTGACTTTTTTAATTTATGGAATTTTCTTCTATCTTTCTTCTTCTCCGTATATTTGAAAGTACATCAGCGTCGACGGGTTTGTGCTGCTGAGTTGAAACAAACAGACGCATACAGCATTTAACAGTACCGGGATTATCATATGATATTTTGGGTATTATTTTCCAAATTTTAAATATGAAGTATTTGGATAATTGTGGATTACGATTCGATCTGCTTCGAGAGAGGTAAAGGAGTTGTTTTATCTTATTTTCAAGAATTTGTTTTGAAATTTAGGCTTAGTATGTAATGTTTAGATAGGTTCATGCAGCCTTATTTAACGGACTTTATCTCCCCTTATTGTTGACTCCTGTTATTGTCTTTGTTGATGGAAGAAAATTCTTATTCAAGATGTCTGACTGCAGTGGACATAGTGGTGATAGAAATAGTAATCATACTGAAAACAGTCAGGGTCCCGCCAACTCCTTGTTTCCTTCTAAATGAAAAATGCTTTTTAAGGTGCTTGAACCTTGCTTGCTCCTTTAACTTGAGCAAAATGCCCAAAACTCCTTTAAAACTCCTTCAATTTTGAGGGAGGCAATTAGAAATCTTTGTCTATTTTGTAGTTGTATAGTAGACTATGCCTAAATCTATACAGTTGGGACCAAGATTTTTGTTACCGAATTAGAAGCTGAGTTTTGGTAGTGTATAGGATGAAAATTTGCAACCACCAAATTTTAATGGTTTAATGGTTTAACAAGATAAACAGTACCGATTTAGGAGGACTCTACAGTAATTGGGATATGAAAGTGATGCAGAGGCTCCTTATATCCAGGAATGGTTGGTAGGGACCCTGACAGTATTCTCTTCTTCAACGAATTAAACAATACGTCACATTATTTATTTCAGGTGATAGACTACCAACACGATAACTTTGTTTATTGAAAAATACTGACAATCAAGGTAAGAATACTACTATATTCAGTTAATATAACATATGTCACTTGGCTTCGATTATCACCTGGCGCAGGTTGTAGAGTACTTTTTTCTCGAACTGTCACGGAATTCGATCTATTAGTCTATGAAACAGTTGTGTAACTGTTACTGGTAGCACGGATGTATGTAATATAAAAGATTGTGTTTACCGAAATTACCTAGTGCACATCTGTATTGTATATATATATAGGCGTAATCATATATGAAATATGTATAGGCTACATTGATAAATGCAACGCAGGGAATCAAAGTAATTGCACAATGAAATATTCATGAACTAATGGAGAATGTGATAGAGATATTTGTGATTTCCTCCGATGATAAAGTTTGAATTCTTAGTTCTCTGGCTTCGGTGACACCCTTATTTCCGTACTGACCGTGTACTTCCATACTGACCGCGTACGTCTGTCCGCATATGTCTGTATGTGTGTCTGTCTATCTGTCTTTCAGCTACTTAGCTGTGTTAATATTGGGTTGATCTTGATGAAACTTGGGTACAATATTAGTATCAGGGGTCTAGTTCTGAATTGCTAAGAATGCACCCAACGTGCCACCTAGTGGCAGAACCAGAATCTATGAACAGGGTTGAAATTTGAAAAGTTTTCTTGACAAAATTTAACTATTGGCCCTAGGTACAACATATACAAAATTCTATGGATAATAATGTATGGTAATTTCGGAGTTCAATCCTGAGCCCGAGAACCGTTGTTGCCTATGGCTTGTCTGTTTATTTTTCAATCGAAATTTGATTTTTCAGCTACGACCATGTCTTCGGTAAAGGTTGCCGTAAGGGTTCGACCCTTCAACAATCGTGAAATGGCTCGGGAATGCGAAGGAATAATCAGCATGTCAGGAGGAAAAACTACAAGTAAGAATCAATTTTGTCATATTTGTAGTTATCCGAAATAATTTCAAGATATTTGAAAATGTGTCATAGGTTTCGTGACTGCCCTCAGGGTGGCTACTGACCTGGAAAACCTGGGAAACTTAGGGAATCAGAAAAATCTCGGGGATTGTGACAAATTAGACCAATAACCTGAAAAACTCAGTTGACGACCGCGTGTTTCATTATCAGTACGTGATTCAATGAAAAATGAGTGAATTGAAACATTTTTAACCTAGAAATTTCTCTGATTTACTCGGGGAATTTTGTGTAATTACATGGAAAACTCGGGGGATTTGAAAGTCGTATGCGATTTCCATCGGGGCAGATCTAGATTGAAAAACACCTACTCCGATAAGCCTTCATGCAAGTCGTCTGTCAGGTAATTTGTATTTCTTATAAGACCGTAGAAATGACAGATTACTAAGAACTACAGTTTTACTAAGGTTATATACTCTAAATAAGGAAGTCTGCTGACTGTGCTGAATAACAGGATCACAGATGCCTCATAGGATCGTGACGCGCATACTGAAATGTCATCAATGATTTATGTGTTGTGCTGTCTCTAGTCTCTTTCGTATGGGGAAGGATACAAAATAATAGTGGCTGATTCGGGCTGCACCGATATTTTTTTACGAAGAAAAATCTGAAAACAAATATTATAGTCGAGAAAACAAATATTTCGGGTGAGAAAGAAATTTATTTTTGTTTTCTTGCCAAAAATATTTGTTTTCTCACATTGGTTTTGGTGGGCGGTTGTTTATATTTTCGTTTTCTCGCCATCAAATTTGTTTTCGCGTTTTTGGCCCAAATCAGCCACAATGAAACAATAATTACCGTTATGGCGCTTTGAAAAGCTGAACGTAATAGGGATATAAATAGATATGCCATTGGAGACTGAATTATGAGCACAGTATTACGTTACATCTTGTAGGATGATTGCTGACCATGTCACCATACATGATCGGCAAATAACCACCTACGCTATGTCTCTAATACGTAATAGCAACAATCCTTTATTCTGTAAGAGAAGTCTTTTTTTACACTAAACCAATGACTGAGCTAAACGTGAAACTATTAACAGCATCACAGACACCGACTGCGATCATGATGCGCGTACTAAGATTGTCATGAATGATTAATGCGTCGTGGTCTCTTGTTTTTCGGACAGGAAAATATAGAAAATGATTACCATTATGACATAAACTTAACAGTATCAGAGGCACTTTGAAAAGCTGAACTTGTAGGCATATAAATAGATATCATTGGAGAATGAGCAGTATTATGATACCTCTTGCAGGATGCTGTAAATGATCAGCAAACAAACACCTACGTACTACGCTATCTAATTAATGTGTAGTGACAATCCTGCAGAGGAAGTTTTGTTTTTGACTAAGCCAATGACAGAAAAGCATGAATATTTAGACCGTGGCCTCGTCTCTCATCGTGTGTGGAAGCAGATGGGCGATCTATTTGTGTCGTGTTATCCATCGTTCGTTAGGTTTGGTCAACGACGGGGGAGACTTTAATCCGTTAATGTGTGAACTCGTCTGAACCTACTCGTAGTTAATGACGAATACATGTCCGAACCACGCAATCTGTATCGACTAATCTCTCCTCGCTTCATCCAATAAATGATCGATGTATTGTGCGTAGATTTTCTAGGAATATTGAAATTGTCATTGAAGTTATGATGAATGAACCTACTACGTACGCCTTGTAGACGCCTAGAGCAATGACGTCAGGGTCCAGTTCCACAGTTTGGAGTTAAAATTTGACTCTGAGTTAACTCATTGAAAATGAACTAATTTTAACTCGGAGTTAACTCTAACTCACATCTGTGGAACTGGATCCTGGTCTTTAGTCTTAAACATTATGACTGCTCCTTTCGGTTGTCTTAAGTCTTAAAGCTGACTTTGGAACTAGCCCAATTTTTTCATAGAACAAATTTGCTCAATCCAACTAAAACTCAATGAAAATATACTTCATATCACCAAATTTGTTTTAAGGCAATGCTTTTCATTGGTCCCAACAGTGGCATTATAAAGGTCTTTTACAGTAACTTAATTACTAAAGAAAAGTAAAATGTTTATTTGGTGTATGGGCGACTACTTCATGTATTACAAGTCTTCACAATCGATCTTATTTCGCTTAGGAAGAAAATGTTTCCCGATTCGACGCTTCAAATGTGATTAAAAGTGATTTTTAGTGTATGTTTCAATGAGCTCAGTGTCAGTCTCGTAATTAAGATCTCGCGAGTATCGATTTTGATGTGAAAGTATTTCGCGTAGATTGATGACGATTACATGTTTGGTCTCGGCAAACTATGTGTTTTTCCTACTAGCCGCCGTTTCATGCTTTTCATAGCGATCAGTCTCCAGCTCGGTTACCATGGTGACATGACCTCCGCATCATTTTCCGCGATTGCCTGCGTCGATGATTTTCAATCGGATGATGATGAAGACGACGATGATCGGCTTCAGTGCTCGGTGAACGATGCTTCAATCTCGGCTCATTTCAGCGTAACCCGATCCTGTCTCTCTGGTCAACCAGGGAGGCATCAACTAACTGTCGGTCAAGATCATATTCAAAATGATACATGCATTTTCAATGTGTTCAGAAATGTTGAACAGATTCTGTCAATGCTCAGTTGCGTCGTTCACTATTTTAGGACTATAGTTCCGACTAACTGTCAATCGGTTTCAGTTTCATGAAACCAATACGATCAAAGTTCACCCACGTTGCTTCAATCACACGGAGAAGATTTGGCCTGGGCCAAATGGGCACGGGTCAGGCCCGAGTCAAATTTGCACGCGGTGATCCATTTATTGTCTTTACGTATTACGAATAATCCATTTATATCTTTAAAGAGGTTTAGACTTGTTGAAGAGCGAGCTTGAGGATATTTTTGCATCACTTTAGGCTACCTCTAGATGGACTTGTAACTATGGCAACAGCGGCTGTTGCAGCGATCTTACCATCGTCGTTTGAGTAGTATGCGTCGACGACGTGGTTCGCCGATAGAATACCAATCAGCTATTGTCTGTATGTGTATATGTACCCGGTTAAATCAGCGGAATCACATTTTCTAGCCTTAAAACGCGAAGCCATTTAACGTTAATGTAATCCCTTTAAGGTTTCATGTTTTAGATGCGCCACTAAGTGCATAGTTAGACACAGATATACCTTTCATTTGATCGACTGAGGAAACTGTTTTTCAGTCGAGGGACCTTGTTCCATGATTATGGATAAATATTTGTCCTCGAAGTCAAACAGCTCCGGTGATAATTGAGATAATTTAATCAAAGTGGCCAGTGACACAGTAATGGTTTAGATTTAAGACCACTCTAATTTTGGTTCTATACCTTATCTCACAACTTAAGACTGTTCTAACCTCACTTTGGTTCTATAACCGATCAATTAGGCCTAATACTGTTCTTAACTCATTTGGGTTCTATAACCATTGTAAAAACTAACAACTGTTCAATGCTCTTTTTGGTTCTATAACCAATCAAACAACTATAAGATTAGTCTTAATATCTACGACCACTTTTGGGCTTAAGTCGTGACTAAAGCCCAATAACGTAGTGTGAACTCGCTCTATGTGTTATCTGTAAGCTGTCGGATTCTATTTCCTTTAGATTTCAAATTTGTCTCCTCTTCGATCATTTTTTATCTCACGCACGTGTCTGACACCCTCTTCTACGTATTTAATCAACAAAGTACAACATTTCATATTCGAAGACACCTCCATGAATGCGAAAACAAAACACCTTCATATCATCAGACATCTGATCTTTTAGACATGTTCAAGAAATTAAATGCCAGAATTCTTTCGAATATTGAAATAAACGCAAAAAATTCAAGTCTACAACTTCTCAACTATGATGTTTGGCCTCTGAAGTCACATTCGGTTTTTTTACTGGAAAATCATTTCGTATCTCGGATGGAAATTTTCATATCATTTGCATGAATTATCATCGTTTTCGTCGTGGAAATTTGTTTCATCGCGTTCCTTAATGCAACTAGTCATAAACATGAGGCTGATTTATTTAATCAAAAGTGTAAAATGGCGTCACGTTTGAACTCTGACTAGAGATCGACGTTAGGTGTCAAGTCATTTTGAATATTTTAATAAATGAATTTAGAACTGGCTTTAAAAAACTTTTAAATCTGTGCGTTATCATCTTTCTCCAGCAGGGATTCAAACTTGATGGCATCGAGACCGGGTGCGCAGCTTAGATGATGTCATTATATTAGCCAATCAGAAATCTTGTTTTATTTTAGCCCTGGTTTTTCCATTTATAGTTTATCCGTGGAATTTGCCTTGGTTATACGAAAGGGTAATCTGATTGGTGCCGCAAGTTTTCAGGCGCATGTACCCGCGCACGCGGTCTAGTGTGGCAGGGTTTTGTGCCGTGGCTGAGTGAAGCGATGCCATCGGGTTCGAATCCCGCCGAGGGAGGATGATACTTATACGATGAGGGTTTTTACCACATCATCTATTCTCCATGTTTGAGTGTGGTGATTCTACTAAAACTGATATCAATCAGTCAACTGATATCTGTGCATTGATACCGGTTCTGATAGTAATTTGCTGTATTCATGGTTTTTTATGGAGGCAGATGACACAATAGCAGGTAACACGTAGCTATTACGATCAAGTATAATCAAAAGTGCTCGTGTACTAAGTACATATTTGCTTCACTCGTCGCATTAAGCGTGTGAAATTCAACTGAAAGTATTTTTGAAATCATCGCATTCCAGTGTCATTTGATGTGTTATTGGTTTCTATGGTAACGACTCCGTCGGGCAGAAAAATGTCGATGTTTCGTACGTTAGTGAACCGAACGAGATTCTATAACTAAAACTCACCGGGTCGGAATTATCAGACAAGACTCGAGCGACGGCGCGCGTGAAATTGATGACTTCGTACGAGCCTGATTTCACACTGAGCCTACAGCGTTTGTGAAAGAAGAAAAAGTGGTTCGAATTCATTTCTTCATTGACGAGGAACTTGTTTATAGCAGTCGAGATTGTCATAAGCGCTGCGATCAATTGGCCCAATTTGGCCCAAGGCAAGCTGACCGGGATCAGACCCGAGTCAAATTTGGCCCATGCTCTAGTAAACCACTTACTCAAAACTAAAACATACTTAAACAAAGCGAAGTGAGTCACTTCTGGAACCGGTTGCAATTCACATGTAATAATCTAACCTGTGCTTGAATTTGACTCGGGCCTGGTCCGACGTTTTTGGTCAAGCTGAACTTGGCCCGCACCAAACGGGCACGGACCCACTTGGCATCCATGGTGCATGTGTCGCAATCCTCGAATGCGAGTCTCTTCATTAAAACCAATCCTTAGTTCACATATTGACTCTGTCAAAAGATCCGATGAAGCAATTGCGACTCGGTTGCGTAGATTTATCGGTTATTTTCTAGGGTTGTGGACGAGGAATTTCAGATGATGTTATTAGATAAAATCAATCTTACCCGTGATATTTGTTGATTAGATTGTCTCCGTAGAGACTGAGAATATCTGATAATTTGTCATTAGTTATCTCGTTGTCCTGTCGAGGAACCATTCGCGATTCTATTTCACACTGGGATGCTAAGGTCTGTGTACGTGCAGTCAACTCTGTGTCTATGTCGAATACATCAGAACTAGCTTCGAGATACATGTTGTGGGAACGCAGGGTTATCACTGACCTGAAAAACCCGGTAAACTCAAGGAATCTGAAAAATCTTGGAAAATTCAGGAATTTGTAAATTCACTGAAAGTGGGCAACCCGTCTGGGTATCGCCGTCTGGAAGGATATGCCGTAAAAGCATTCTACAAAAAGTTATCAAAACTGTTAGAAGCTTTTGTTCATCGTGATGATCTACTTGCCCTTATGAGAACGTACTTGTCCTGGGCAATCGGACAATTGCTTAGATCGAACCCTGTTTTGTCCCGGTTCAAATTTGTTCCCGCAAAGACTTGATTGCAATATGCAGCCTAACTAACCATTATAATGGATATCATGTCTATTTTCCTGCCCGGAAATGATGGTGGCGAGTCTGTCTGAGTCAATAAGTTATTAATGACTAATTAGAATGCAACATTCGGACTGGTTGCAATCGTGGGTGAAACTCATTCCCATCTCTACTGGGTCCTCCACTTTTACTAAACGAAATTCTAACGACGAACTCTCATTATCATCGATATGACTCAATTCTGGTTTCAGCTTTGTGAAACTGCCCTCGATGGCCAGAATATTACCCTATTCCAATCCAAAAACCCTTTGGTGGGTATATATTCGTATTTCCATCTGTAATAAGCCTGAGTGTCGTGTCAGACGATCTGGTGTTAGTGATGCGAGTTACCCCGGTGACTGTCAGACATCGTGATGAAGTATTCACAGAAATGATCGTTCCACTCATTAATCTTACTTAATCGGAATTACTCACAACATTTGTCTACACATTCACCCACGACTCTTCCATACCACCCAGGCATATACCACCCAGGCATATACCACGCGGGCATGTACCACGCGGGCATATACCACGCAGGCATATACTATGCGGGCATATATACCACCCGGGCATATATACCACCCGGGCATATAACACCCGGGCATATACCACCCGGACATATAACACCCGGGCATATACCACCCGGGCATATACCACCCGGACATATACCACCCGGGTATATATGTTATGGTTATAAAACTGTCAATAAGCCAATGAATTTCGGTATAGTTTTGATCATTACATCTACTTCGTTTCTTTTCAGCGATCACAAATCCGAAAGCCGGACCTAAAGACGCCCAAAGAAATCACAGCTTCAATTTCGATCATTCGTACATGTCTCAAACTGACGTAAGTATTAGTTATTCAGACCACGTTCAATGATCCCACTTGGCTCGATATTCCGCGATGTCGTCATCCGTAGATTCGACAGATTCTACCCGGAATTCTGACTCATCGCTGGTCAGATATTCTGATTATTCCGCTTGACCCGACCTACCATTTGCATTGATACCAATTTTACTAAAACGGGGTCCCTACGACTCCTTGATTCCTAAAAAACTCCTTCTAAATAGAAAATACTTTTGAAGGTGCTCGAAACTCCTTTGATTTGAGCAAAATGACCAACCTTTTAAACTCCTGAATTTTGGGAAATAGGTATTTGACAATGTCTGTAATTGTACATTAGACTACACCTGCATAAACAGATACAGCTGGGATCTAGATTTCTCTGGAGTTAAAACATCGAAAATGAACTACCTTTTACTCAGAGTTAACTCTAACACACAACTATGGAACCGGGCCCTGAATTTTGAGAAATACCGGTCGGTATTTGACAATGTCTGTAGTTGTACATCGTAGTTGTTTATGCAACACCTGCATAAACAGATACAGTTGGGATCTAGATTTCTTTTACCCAATTAGGCAGTAACCAAATTAGAAACCACGTTTAGAAGTGTAAAGGATAATAACTCCTTAGAAAACCACTGAATTACGATAGTTTACAGAGATGATACTGAAACAGTACTGATTTCGGAGTCTACAGTAATTGGGATATGAAAGTGATGCAGAAACTTCCTCGAAGATTGAAAATGTTCTCCTTTAAAACTCATTAGGCCTATATCCATGAATAACTGATCTATAGGGAGCCTGTAAACTATCAAATATATAAGTGAAGGATTGGACTAGTGACTAGGAGAGGAGTTGTCGTTGTTTTGTACCAATTATTAAGGGTTTTCATACGTGTTTAACGGCAATCAGCGCTTCAAGCTATAAACAGAGACCTGATTCAAATCATAATCTCGAAGTCAATTAGCAATTGTGTATTGTGATAATCCATACGGATAAGAGTTACCGGGATACGATACGTATTTGACCAGAATCACGAACTGTACTCAATAACACTTGCTCCGTTAATTACGTAGATGGACTTTATTGATCGATGAACCCGCTGAACGGCGTCGTCACTACGCGTTCTATCCCGGTTTCCGAGCAAATTGCTATTAGCGACGCGTTATGTAACATCGATGATGATATTGAAATGCAGTTTTTTTTAAGCCAGTAAAAACCGTTACAATAATGTTTATACATTGATACCTACTTCGCGTTATTTAAGGGGGTTCTGTGCGAGTCGATTTCGTCATCCATATTAGCGTTTAAAAGCAACAATTGCAATTATGAATTTTGGCGTTCATTTTGTAATTAAATATATTACTTCATAATTTTTATATCATTTTTAAGAAATGAATTTTGATAATCATTTTTTGAGAGGATGTGCACTATGTAATCAATATATCGGGACTAGACTGGTTGTCAGTCAATTCAATTCAATTATCAATATATTCAAATCCAAAATAACTGATATCAAGCTTTATTATCATACGATATATATTTCAAGGCGTCTATAAACTTTCAAGTTAGTTTCTTGTTTCGTCTGTTCGGTAGGAGCTCCCGGGTGTGTCGGGGGTAATAGGAATTGATTTGACGCAATCGAGAATCGGACATCGATCCTGTTCTGTATAATCTTCTAGGAGGATTACTATACGATGTATTATGATACGGATATCAGTTCTGTTGTGGATATTGAAGTCAGATTATGCTGCCCTTTGAGATGAAGTCTAATTACATGGTTACATTTCACTATCGTTTGATATCGATGTACGCGCGTCGTGGAAGAGCCAACGTGTGGAAAATTGTCCTTTGAAACCACCCACATTATGCCAGGCCTGTTTCATAATCTCTTATATATTCGAATTGCTACTTGATACGGAATGTAAGGTCTTTTGTCTTATATTGCGATGAGTCCAGGGGCCGACTTCCCAGGGATTGACTTTTAACTTTCATATCATCCTTCGTATGAGTCTAGACTTCTGTGTGTATGTACTTCTAGATTTAGGATTCACGACGAGTCACGAGACAATTTTCATTTTGATCTTAATGGCCTTGTATCTGTTGAATATCAATTGATTTGCGGCCGGCTTTTTCGAGTCAGGCTACTGAGAAACTGTCAGGGGTAAATATAACCAATAGATCTGATGTTGACACATGATGTTGGAGTCAATATCGAACTAACAAGCCTAGAAAGGTTTTGGCTTTGCCTATTGACAATATTGACTAACTAAGACGCCACTCGCTAAGACATTTTTTTTTTCAATTCCCTTATGAATCGATACCAACACTTAGAGTGTCAATACTAAACCAAATGAACTGCTCGTTGCGGTTGCCTGGACATGTTTGTCATACGGAACCTACTTAGATCATTGAGTAATCACCAATGTTGATAACCAGCTCTACCTGTACTAGTCGATATGATACAGAATCCCTGCAGGAATCAGCCGTCGCCTGCCTGTAAAACTTGATTAGCCGCTAGACTCGAGATGAAACAAATATCGATGGGCAACGAAGAATTAGATGGAGGAATAAAAAAAGATTCCCCAGGGTAGCTACTTCAACGGCGGGGACAGTGTTTAATTACCTTCGTCAAGAGTTTCACTTACTGCGAAGAACGGAAATGCGGCTTATGAGAAAAAGCCTACGAGGAATGAAATAGGTAGAATGCAGTATATAGGTTTGAGGGGTCGACTCTCGATGTATTTCATGTCATCGATGATGCGACTGTATCAAAAGCATAATCTTTAATTAAATATAACAGCGTTTATCGACCTGTACTAGCATTATAAATAGAGCTAATCATCAGTATCTACGAGAATCAACCAGCCAAAAGCGGCCTTCCGACTACAAAACTTTTTTGACAATTTTGTGGAATGTCAGGTTTCCTACAGTTCGTTAGATTCCCTTGATATAAGGATTTGAGGGGGGAAGTTCAGCGTTTTAGGGTATTTTACCCGTAGAATTTTGATTTTCTGCGGCCGTTTTCATAGACTTGTATTACCTTTAACCCGTGGTCTATAAAACTGGCCCCTGAATTTAAGAGGTAAAATTCCCTAAAATCCTGAGATTCTCTCTCAAATGCCTATAAACTGCTTATAATATTCTGAAAAATGCCATCGTCAACACAATTTTTTCGAACATGTGAATGCAATCCTTTGCTTATGCTATATAAGCCGCCACAGTCAAATGTGAACAAACGGTGAATTCTGATTCCTTCATCGGTGGTTTGATATGTGATACGCATTGATATATATGTAACACAAGAAACGAAGGCTCATTTAATATTTAACCGATAGTTGTTGTTGGATACGCTGTCAATTAGAATCACTGTGTTGCTGTTGCTGCTGATGCTGATGGTGCTGCTGATGCTGATGCTGTGCTCACTGAATTTATCGGCTGACAATATTGTCCCTCTCTAATGACTCTCTATCTCGCCTCTTTTCCAACATCTCTAATCAAACATTTGATTACTTCCTTGTATTGAAAATTTATCGCGTTTTCATTTTTTCTATAAAGAGCACGGTGGATATTTTTACAGCAATTCCTTTCGCTGAATGAAGAAATTCCTCATTTTCAGCTTTGCATATAGTGCAATATTAATACTTATTAGTATTATCATTAACAGTTAATCAAATTTGCGCTGTCCTCCACCCGTTGTATTAAATGCCGATATAGGATACTGCGACGTAATACTACATATTACAGATAATCATTAAATATTTTTCTTTCAAAGGGCATTAATGTCCTTAGTGATCATATATCCCTCATCCCCTATCATCAATTTACTATTTCTATCGTGTATCATGTAAATTTATATTATTATTCTGATTACTATTATTATATTTTCAGTTGTTATGCCTACATGTAATCTAATTTCTACTTTATCCATGACTGAAGTCACTTTAGCCATTCTGTTTCATTTCTCCTCTTAACCCTTTCAGTGCGTCTACACCCTAGTGTAGTGTATAAATGGGTGATGGATTTAGCTAATACATCGCATCAGGGTGTATTGATGTCATTAATGCATAGTTTTTATCTCCATTGAAAGATGACAGCACCTGTCAAACATAGTGAAATTCAAGTAACTAATGATACACCACACCCTGGTGCAGACACTAAAGCCCTGGGTGGAATTGTGGAAAATATTCAAATTATCTCCAGCACTTTCTGGTATTATTTAATCAGTGCTGAAAGGGTGAAAAATGGTTGAGACCCCTCATTATTTCCAGTTTATTATTTTATTCCAGATTATTTCACGAAAAAGTTTAATTCAGATTTTGGTGTAAATGTTATTGGTTACTTCATGTTTTCAATGAGGACAACAATTCAAATTTAACCATTTTTGGCTTGCACTTTTTCGTGAAACTGGGCCCAGGGCTACACTTTTCCGTTATGAATGAACCGTGAGTAATATCATTATGGTTTTTCTGTATATTTCAGTCGAGCGATCCGGAATTCGTATCGCAGAGACAGGTCTATGAGGATATTGGTTTGGAAATGTTGGAACACGCGTTCGAGGGTTACAACGTTTGTATATTCGCTTACGGTCAAACGGGCGCCGGTAAGAGCTACACGATGATGGGCAAAAACGAACCGTCGCAAAAAGGAATCATTCCGCAGGTAACAAAAGAAGGCAGCTGATTCAACCGCAGTTTCTATCGATTCGTTATGAATCTCGGCTTTCGATGTGGAGATTATTGATTCAGAGTTGTACCTCTCTGGTCTATTTCCTGTTTCGTTCCCGGCTGGTGTGTCGAGTTTGTAATGGACACCAAATCGAAACAAATCAGACGGAATCTACCAATCCATTAAACGACAAATCTCTACTTTAAGATCAATTTTAAGAAAAAATGAATAAATAGAAAAATATATATATATATATAAAGGAGGATATGAGGAAACTATTGTTCTTTATACTATAGAAGGAATTTGAAAATTCTATTTTCAGTTGTGCGAAGATTTATTCAACAGAATGCATGAAAACTCTGGAGCAGATATCAGTTATTCTGTGGAGGTAAAGTAATAATTACTACTCATTAATATCATTAAGCCAAGATGCTTTAATGAGCAAAACCCACAGTTGATGATGTAACAGTTTGTTCTGACAGGAAAATGTTTTCATCATTTTCATTTCTCTGATGATGGAGTTAAGTTAAAACTTCAAAACTGTCGAAATGAATTGTTAATCCATCAACTGTGGATTTTGCTCATTAACTGGGAAATACTGAGATCAATATCAGTGACTACCAGTCATACTTTTCCTCGTTTAATGCTCGGCGTATTATGAATTACAGGTGAGCTATATGGAAATATATTGCGAAAGAGTGCGAGATCTGCTCAATCCGAAAAGTAAAGGGAACCTCCGAGTTCGTGAACACCCGCTGCTCGGGCCGTACGTCGAGGACTTGTCAAAATTAGCTGTGACTTCATTTAACGATATTAATGATCTCATAGACGCTGGAAACAAAGCAAGGTTCGTTTAAAATGAATTATTTTATATGAGTGATGCTGAGTAATTTATGAACTGTGCTACGAGGGATCCTTGTTTATACAATGGATGCATTTTTGGTTCTCGGGCTTCTGTTACATGACACTAATCTTTTTGATATGTGGAGATCCCAGTGTTACGCAAATAGGACAATCTGTATAACCAGCACCGGCCAGTGGGCTAGTTCTGGTTAGCACGCTGCGTTCCCGGTGAGAGTGCGTATAACCAGCACTGGCCAGTGGGCTAGTTCTGGTTAGCACGCTGCGTTCCAGGTAAGAGTGCGTATAACCAGCGCCTGCCAGTGGGCTAGTTCTGGTTAGCACGCTGCATTCCCGGTAAGAGTGCGTATAACCAGCACTGGCCAGTGGGCTAGTTCTGGTTAGCACGCTGCGTTCCAGGTAAGAGTGCGTAAAACCAGCGCCTGCCAGTGGGCTAGTTCTGGTTAGCACGCTGCGTGCCCGGTGAGAGTTGTATAACCAGCGCCTGCCAGTGGGCTAGTTCTGGTAAGCAGGCTTCGATCCCCGGTTAAAGTGCGTGTAATTTTACTGTCACTTCTCTCAATCGTTACACCAGCACATTTATCTCTTTGATGCTCAGTTCTTCTCGGAGAATTATCATTTCCTTTTTTTCCCGTAGGACGGTCGCGGCGACGAACATGAATGAAACGAGCAGCAGATCTCACGCAGTTTTTACGATCGTATTCACACAGAAAAAACACGACCAACAAACAAATCTATGCGGAGAAAAAGTAAGTTCAAATGAAAAGAGAGAGAGTTGTTTTTGAAGTCATAACTGCCTTCCATCAGGAATGCATCAGCACGGTGGCTTCTGATCTGGAAAACCTGGAAAAATATCGGAAAAAAATCTGGGAAAACTCAGGGAATTTGATAAATTTTACCAAAAAATTGGAAATCTCTCGAAATTTGGATAATGTTATTGACCATTTCTTTATCAATACGTGATTCAATGAAAAATGAATGAATTGTTACATTTTAAACCTAGAAATTTCTGAGATCAATTCATTTTGAGTATATTGTGTAATCGCATCAAAATCAGGGAAATGTCTGGGGATTTGTAAATGGGTGGAAAAGTGGCCTCCCTGATAATTAATATCGCAACTTCATAGTATCAATTGAGCATTCTTTTAATCAAAATCTTCATCTTCAATTTATTCGCAATTTCTTCGTTTAATTTCTAGGTTAGTAAAATCAGTTTAGTGGATTTAGCCGGTAGTGAACGAGCTGATTCGACCGGTGCTACCGGAGCGCGGTTAAAAGAAGGTGCTAACATTAACAAATCGTTGACGACGCTGGGAAAAGTTATATCCGCATTGGCTGAAGTGGTAAGCGATGAAAAACATTCTTCTATTCCACCAGACCCTCGAACTGCTGCTTAACACGTTCACTGAGCATACCCTGATGATACAGTGCTGCCTACAATCTATAATGTAGTTAGCTATGGAGCTATTAACAAAGCCGTGATCACATGAGTGTGTTTGGCCTCGGTAAAATTTGGCCTGGAACAACTGTTCACACGGGGGCCAAATGGGCCCATGCCTGTTTAGTTTGGCCCGACCGAAAACGTCGGACCACGACTGAGCCAAATTTTAGCACGGGTCAAGTCATTGCGTGTGAATTGCTTAAGGTTCTGAAAGTGATTCACTTGGCTTTGTTTAAGCATTGTTTAGTACTGAGTGCGTGGTTTACGCGCGCTCTAATTAGGCACAGGCCAAATTCGAGTGCGGACTGATCTGTGCCAATTTGGCCCGGCCAATCGCGGCTGTAGTCAACCATTGTTCAAAATTGACTAATGAGTTCACATTGCCAGCCAGTCAGGAAGTGTGTCATTCTAATTGCCACAGTGCAAATATCAAACAGTGAATATGAAGGATCAGTGAGATAATTCGTAGTGGCAATGATGGCAAAACCCAGCTGCAAAAACCTGTTAAATACATTCAACAATACGCACTGAGTTTGATAACAAAGCTTTTAGAAAATTGGCATTCGTATCAGCGTTTAACTCAAACTTCAAACTAAAACTTCAGAGAAATGTGGAAATCTGAATCAAACATCGATATTGATCGGTCAATGTTTACAATACACACATACCTGGCGCTGAGGTAGTAATGAAATAGCTGTCAGTAAACAATTTATCCCTAATCGCTTATAATCTTAGAGCTTTAATTCTAAGCATCCGCTGAAGGAAACGTTGTACATTTAAATGATTGATTATGAAGATTGGTTTTGGCACACAACGCTGATTGATTACGACATCCGATGGATAAAACTTAAATGGATTGGACTTGAATCTTTGATTGAATTATTTAACATATCATTATTAGCTTATTTCCATCATGCGTATATATAATGTAACACTTTTACCTCAATGGAACGATGTAATTAGAATAGATTCGCTTGTTTTTGCTGTCGTATGCGTTTTTTCTAGAGATATTTTACAGCTCATTTCATTCGTGTAAAATCCTCCTTTCTTCTTACTACATATCGCTGGCTTTCTGACGAACGGTTGAATATGGTTTTAATATACCACCACCATCATCATCATCAAACTCGCTGTCTTAAAGTTCCATTTATGCCAATTTGGTATGGATCAAACTGCTAATTATCTAATAACTGACTGAGGCTAATCAATTGTTGAATATACTGTTTTTCCCGTCAAATACCATATATGGGCATACATATCATTTAAATCATTGCACGGTGAACCATCTCAGATCGTATTTCTGGACCCCAGTTGAATATGGCGACCTGTCTTTTCAGTTCCAAAATATTGGTAACTATGAAGTCATTTTTGGTATTTGTTTGTTTAATAAGCTGATACCTTAATCAGCTGACTATGACTTAATATTTGAGATAAATGAATCTGATTTCAGAAACAAGAGCGACAAAGACATTCAAAATTTCAAATTGATTTTTCTCAGTTTCAACGCGAGTGTATATCGGACGGTTCGCCAGAAAGCCAGTGATATAATACAGTTAATAGGCCTACATATCTCGTACGTTCTAAAGTATTAACAATCTAGTAATCTGCAATTTTTGCTTGATCTCTATTATTCAATTTCCGGCTCGATTTAAAGACTTCGGCAGACGTTAGGACAGTAAGTGATTTCTGGTGAATTATTGGAAGTGAATTGAATATATCTGTGAAAAAATATTTGTGTGCCGTAGTGCCAGGATACAACAGCCGTGTTGATGCCCCTGATTATGAACTCCAGTGGTCCGGCCTTGCCATGTATCGATATTAAATTATTCATCGTTTGCCAGAAACTGCGCTCTGAATATAATGTTCAGTTACCGCGATATATATTTCAAAATTGACATCAAGCATGCTCTTATAATGCATGCTTTATATATGTATGGTTGTTGGTATTATGTATTCAGTTTCAAAAATAGAGAGTCCGCAGTGATGAGTAAGGACTGTTCGACCAGTTCGACCGACCCGCTGCTCAATTTAAATTGTTTCATTCTAAGGTTGCATCTTGACCCCAGAATTGGGGATTTAAACCCGGGCCCGGTTCCACAGTTGTGAGTTAAAATCAGTTCATGAGTTAACCCATAAAGTAAAATCTAACTTAGAATCGTGGAACCCTATCTCTGCGTACTTACTGTAGGCCGGAATTATTTTCGTACCAAACAGAAATCGAATTTTACAAATACGTTTGAAACAATTGTATATATAAGTTTCATTGAATGTACAATGATTACGCCGTGTAGTTATAAAACCGATATCATTTATCAGTTGTGTGCATTGTTGTGATGTTTCTTTCGTTGATATTGAAAACGTTGATATTATCTCATATAGCAGCACGTATTTCCAACGTATCAATTGTATTTATGTTATATTTCGAGTATAAATTCCCGCTTTGAGAGGCATTATTAACTACCTTGATAACGATGTTCTCCTCCCAAACAAGGTTTTAGAGGAGCGGCCACCCATTTCATCTTTACATCCACCCCGCTGAAAACCCACTTATTAAATATCTGCTACCCCTACCAGAGTGGATGTCAATATTCTATCAATGTAAATCATTGATTTGAAATGAGTTAATGTGAAAAGATTTCACCAACATGAAGCTTGATTTTCTGTATGTTTTTGGGGGGTTGAAAGCCTTGCTTCTTCAGCAGCTACGATGTCATGATGCAGCCCCTTTAAAATCCCAGCATATGGAGAACATTTAATGATCCTCGTCAAGTTGAAACAGCCTTTAGTGGAGTTAGTATCGCGAGGTTAGAAGAATTCAAGTAAATGACTGTTGAAGGGACTGTGAAAGTCGACTCGAATCAGTCGGTCTGATATAGATCGCATGATCGGTTTTATCACGGGTGATTCATTGGCGTTTACGTCATACGCAATACGCTCATTTCTGATCGGGAATTTTTTGCCATCACCTGTTGCCATGGCGATGTCGATTTACGCAAGACGATATCATTTCGTTGTGCGTGCATCTGAACAAACCCGCCGATGATTGGGTCGGGAAGAATGGTCAGCAAAACGTCGTGCTGGCTATTTTCAGGTACCGGCAGTCACTCACTCGATGATCTATCGATACGGAGTCTATTGAAATATCTGATATGGATTCCTGCCTCTTTTGATACAAATATCTTAGAAAAAAGTGCATTTTTCCGCTGAAAGTTTGTGGTCATTTACTCCGAAGTTCAGAAGAGAAAACAATGTATGAAATACTCCTTAAAGGCTGGTTCTCTTAAAAATGCAGAGGAAATTTTAGGATTGACATAAATGTCAAAGCAATCATCTGTATTAGGGGAATGAAGGGAAGAGTTTTCCAGCGATAAAGAACATAGAATAGACATGAATGATACCCTTTTGTTTTATAAATAGAGTAGATATTTGAGCATGTGTCGTGTTGTTTTTCCTGTTATTTTCTGTTTCGAAAATTGGAACGAAATTGGCTAATTCGATTCCCCTTGATGTAACAGACACACGTCTCATGTGGCCAAATGGAAAAATCTTCAAACCTTCTTTGGTTATTCGAATTGTGTCGTAATTGATTTTAACAATGCCTGACACTCTAGCCCGAGTGCACAGGTATATGCGCAGCTTTGTACATGTCATTATTAGCAAAACAGAAATCCCATTCGATTTGGGCCATTCATAATTTTTCTGTGAAATGTGCCTCAGTGATTTTACATCACGGGATCTGATTGGTGCTGCAAGTTTTATTTAGGCAAACCTGCGCATGCACCTGCGCATCCCGTCTAGTGTGGCAGGGGTTCAATCCCACCCGATTCGCGATTTCGTTACCAGTTTTCCAGATAGAAAATCATATATCTACGTCCATTATCATTTTAGTGTAGTATCAGTTGATTCCATGTTTCCGAGTTTATTCTTAATCGATTCTGATTTGAACGATTTCGTATTTTTCGTTGCAGACGAATCATAAACGCCGACGGAAGACCGATTTTATTCCGTACCGAGATTCCGTGCTCACGTGGCTCCTGCGCGAAAACTTGGGTAAAGATCTCCTTCTCTGAGAAAGTAACACTTGTGACTAGTGCAGGTGACGTTTCATTAGTGTTTCCGATGTAGAAGAAGTATTGATGATTTTTTTTTTTCGTTTCGTTTCAAGGCGGAAATTCGAAGACGGCGATGATCGCGGCGTTGAGTCCGGCCGATATCAATTACGATGAAACGCTCAGCACTTTAAGGTCATTTACGAGATTCGAGATTTCTCGAGATAGAAATTATTCGCGATCAGAACATTTTTTTTAATGTTGATGTTAATTATTTTACAGATACGCGGATCGCGCGAAACAGATCATGTGTAAAGCCGTCGTTAATGAAGATCCTAACGCTCGCTTGATCCGCGAGTTGAAAGAGGAGGTTATGCGATTACGCGAAATTCTAAAAGCCGAGGGAATTGAAGTCGGAGAAGGTAAGCGCACGTCGTAATTAAAAAAAAACGAAAGTAACGAACGTCGATTTTTCGCTCGTGATGAAAAGGTTACCGCATCGCTTATATTCGCCTAGTCAAGCAAGCAGAATGATGAATGCTCTACTAAGCTTGCTCATGCTTTTTGCCAAAAGCCGTATTGCCAGAAAAATTTGGTTTTAATTTTGCTTGAAGCCGGGATTTAGATTTAGAACTACTTGTCGGATAAAGAAAATTTTTTTTCAAGAAGGGTAGTGGCCTCCTCTGCTTCCAGGCGTTCAGGTATTTTTGGGCTGAAAATATTAATAGATTATCATTTGAATGCTAGATTATATATAAAAGACAAGCTGGCTGATGCTTTCATGTATCTATATGTTTTTGGTTCGTACTTTTCCTACTATAGATGGTTCATTGATTGCTAAAGATGGTTCAGGTAAAGTAAAAAATATGAATATTGTACCGTAGAATTTAGATTTTACTTTGCCCTCATTTTTACAAGCCGATCCTAAACTTATCTGTATTACGATAACGTATTTCTCCTTTTCACATATTTCAGTTTTTTACTTTACGTCAACACATTTCTTCATTTAGCAATAGAATGTTAAAGCTTATCTTTCTATGATTTATTTCACTCGTCAGTATGATATGGACATCCGCCCCCTGGCAGGGATTCGAACCTGATGGCATCAAGACTTGCCACAGTAGAAGACTTGCCACCTGCCACACTAGACCTAGTGCGCAGCTTAGACGATGTCATTCTTAGCCAATCAGCAATCCGATTCTATTTTAGCCTGGGTTTTCTGGTTAAAGTTCATCTTTGAAATTTGTCTCCGATTGGTGCCGCAAGTTTTTGCGTACCTGGTCTAGTGTGGCAGGGTTTTGTGCCATATTTGACTCCAGTGATGCCATCAGGTTCGAATCCCTGCCAAGAGAAAATGTAATATGCATCACGAAAATCTTTTTTTGTTGTTTATAAAAACATGATCTTCGAGTACTTGGTTGCAATTTCATCGCATTTTTACCGAAATTTCTCAACTCTTGATAATGTATATTCATGAAATACATATATTTAGGTGTTGCCGGGGTTCCCGATCCGAAGACGGTTGCGATGCAGCGTCATCAGTCGGTCACGATCGACGGCGGGGAAGACGCGATCGAACGTTTGAAAATGTCGGAAAAACTCATATCGGAACTGAACGAAACCTGGGAAGAAAAACTGAAGAAAACTGAAGTTATTCGTCAAGAAAGGTATAGGCTTAAAATCGAAACATTCCATAAATATTATCAATCTTAGGATCCCCGCTACTGTTTCAGCTTAAAATTGGTGATACAATATTCATTTACTCTGAATGAGAGTCAACTAGCAGATTATATTTGACTGATTTTATTTATTCTAAAATAGAGAAATAGTTTTGGCTGAGATGGGTGTAGCATTGAGGGAAGATGGCGGTACACTTGGCGTATTTTCTCCTAAACAGGTAATAGATAAATAGCCTCCACATTAAGTTTAATACATTTTCACCTGAATCGATGCGTTTTAATGTGAACTTCTCACTTCATCGTAGACTCCTCATTTGGTGAATTTGAACGAGGATCCTTTGATGTCTGAATGTTTAATATACTACCTGAAAGAAGGCGACACGTGCGTAGGCACAGCCGATGATTCGGCTATCAAGCTTAGCGGTGGCAAAATTCTCAACAATCATTGTAAATTCATCAACAAAGATGGTACGTAGGCAAATTTAAATCTTTAATATCACTAAACCGATTAAAACTCTTAAAATTGATACAAAAGAGAATCCCCATAGTGATAACGAAAAACAATATTAAGTCCAAAAATGGGAAACAACTTCTAGCTCAAAAAAACATTTTCGGACTTTATATTTTTCGGGATTCTTTTTATCATCATCACAACACGGATCTTTTTAGTGGCGACTCTTAATATTATTGCACTTATTCAGGTGAAGTGATGTTGAATCCTAACGAAGGTGCTATGGTTTACGTCAATGGGCGGGCCGTTACCGAGTCAATCGCGTTGCGCAGCGGATCGCGAGTCATAATCGGCAAACACCACGTTTTCCGTTTTAACCATCCGGAACAAGCTCGCCGTGAGAAGAAATCGCCGGTCGATACCCCTAGTAGTAAGTCGTGATCTTCATGGTCTTTCAATCAACAAAGCATTGTAGATGTTTAGGCATGTTGGTGCTATTGTATTACATAAACAGGGTGCAGCCACTTACCTGGTTAACAGGGAAAAGTCAGGGACTTTTCTTAACTTAAAAGTAGTTAGGGAATAGTCAGGGAATTTTGTAAAAAAGCTAAAAATCTAGAGATTACGCGTATAATCAAACAGTTTCTGTGTATTTCATACGTTCATTTGACTTAGTAAAATGATCAGAGCAGATCATGTCTGGGGGAAAACAATGTGCATGACAGGGATAAGTCAAGGGAAAAAAGTCAATTCAAAGTGGCCACCCTGATAAATGGTGCTGTTACATCTCTATTACAAAAAGAGAAGAAAGGTAAAGGCTTTTTCATTAAACGATGATTCGTTTTGTGCTGTACAGGTAGTGAACCGGTCGACTGGACGTTTGCTCAGCTCGAGTTGCTGGAAAAAGAAGGCATCGATCTGAGAACGGAAATGGAACAACGTCTCATACGACTGGAAGATCAATATCGTAAGGAGAAAGAGGAAGCGGATATGATGTTTGAACTTCAAAGACAAGTGAGTAATAAAAACAACCGTTAAATGATCGACTCTTCGACTTCAGTAGAAATACGCACGTATACATAATCCATTCCTGTGCCATAGCATTATTGAACTACGTAATCCATTCCTGAGCCAGTAACATAGCATTACTGAGCTATGTCATTCACCACTGAACACGTGTGCGGCACTTATATATCAGAAAATTTGAGAATCAGAAAATCTGAGTCAAAAAGGGGCTGATCAGGGTCTTATTAGAGCCCATTTTCGATATTTTCAATATTTTCTTTGCAAAGAGTCGGCCCTTGCTTATTTAGATTTGACAGATTAGAATATGGCCCTTTATAATATAGGAATATGAAACGAAAATCCACTCACTACAAGAAGAAGTTAACCGACACAGCATGTTGAGCAGTTATATGACAGATGAACTAAATGAACTTGATGATGATCCATTTGGTATGTAGATATCTTAACCAGGTTGATCGAATCTTGGAGTAATCAGTCTGATTACTCTAAGATCGAATATTTAGGTGTTAAATATTTTAGGTTATTCCTTAAAAGAAGTTGATGATTTGTTTCAGGTGAATGTACATGGAATGAGAGGGAGCGACAGTTGGCAGAATGGGCATTTAGAAAGTGGAAGTACCACCAGTTCACATCCCTTAGGGTTCGTATAAATCGAAGAAATGTGTTCGTGATGACCAGTGAAACACCATAAAATCTATAATTTGTATCGGCCAATTATAGCGTTCCAATTTGTGGAAAATGGATAGGGTCTTAAAAGCATTTTCATTATGATTTTCAAAATCTTATTTCTGCTTCGTTAAAACCCTTTCAGTGCTGACTAATTATTACCAAAAAGTGCTGAAAATGATTTGAGATAAACAGCCCACCCCAGTAGTGTTGAATAGCAGGCATACCCTTGTAGTGTATCTACACCGCGGTGCAGCGTATCATTAGTTGCTAATATATCACTATATCACTATGTGTAACAGATGCTGTCATCTTTCAACAGAAATTAATTACTAATAGCCGCAATGCGATGTAATAGCAAAGTTCATTACTGATATATACACCATACTGCGGTGTAAATGCACTGAAAGGGTAATGTTGTAATAGTCCTTGACCATTTTAAAGTTCAATAAATTGATAAGGTGGTCAGCTAGGCTTTCACTCCTGAGAATGAATTTACTGAAAAATGATGAACCTATAATGATTGTTTATTTGTTTGATTATAGGATGATCTGTGGGGTAATGCCATTTTCCTGAAAGAAGCAAATGCGATCAGCGTTGAACTGAAGAAAAAAGTACAGTTCCAGTTTGTATTACTGACCGATACGATATATTCACCGCTGCCCCCGGAACTCGTACCGACGGACGACCGCGACGATTCTCGACCGTTCCCTAAAACTATCGTCGTAGTCGAAGTACAAGATCTGAAGAACGGCGCCACGCATTACTGGAGTCTGGAGAAATTACAGTGAGTTTCAGTTCATCATAATACATTTTTTCACTTGGCTGTTGTGTGCGATGTGACGACGAATTTTCACTTGCTCATGTATTTTCTTTTTTGAACAGTAAAGCTGTTTGTAGAATAACCACGCTCAAACGTGGAGAATAGACGATATAATAAAAGCCCTCTATGTTCAGATTTCAAAGCATAATCCAAGAATTTATTCAATCAAAAATCTAAAATGTCTCAACATTCTCTCGTTACGGTGACGATTTTAAATTTTTGATTTGATAAATACTTTGTTTTCAAACTAAAAAATCCGTACATCAGTGGGTTTTCATTATATCAGTTAAGCTGTTATTCCAACAGTCTGATAAATGATTCTTTAGATTATTAGCAAATTTCTATGACAGCTGATGACCACGTATGGGCAAAGTATGGACTCACGGATGATGAAGCCCATGTTTCTTCCATTACGAACTACATTTTGTTGTTATCTCAAATAATCTTCCCTTCGTAGAGGATAGAAATTATTATCATGATATTCACCTGTTTTCTGTTTTTGCTTAAAAGAAATTCACGTATATCAATATATCTATCAGTTAATATACGCATATATTATGATTATCACCACATATCTTATATATAATATTTATATATATATATATATATATATATATATATGTATATAAATATTTATGAAGAAAACCCACCCTCTTTTCCAGGACTGATTCTATCAAAATTATGCTGTACTTAATCATCAATAAAGCGCCGATCAAAATTTATTTTAGTTTTATTCTCGACTGCACACGGTTCGATTTTCTGCTCTCTATTTTGACCGGTTTTGTTTCTTATTTTTCTATCATCTAGAAGAATATTATACTTGGAGTATTGAATATTGAGGCTGCATGAGTTCCAATACTTTGCCCTTCAAACGAAGATTTCGCATCTCGAATGTTGCCGACAGTTGGAAATGATTTCGCCGATTCATGTTTCGCTTTTAATATGTAAAACGGTGTTTATTCAGTGTATTCAAAGCCATACATCCTCCTCGAGTAATTTTTAATTTCTACAAATCAATAGAACAACTTTATCAATTCAATGTGTTTATACGTACATATACCAGTACTCTTGACCTATATGTAAATGTTACTAATATGGCGAATAATTCATTTACGATAAATTGATTTTCTATATATATATATATTGATTATTATTGAAGTCTTATTAATTTCATAACTGATATCTGTTCTATTACAAAAGCTGATTTCTTTTAAACATTTCAAATATATACCGGATATATAAGACTATGCTCTATACTTTCAAGAAAATGAGCCCATTATTACCGCATCATCGGTCTCTTCTTACGGTTGACGTTATTTTTGTCTCTCTTGTTTTTTCTCCACCTCGCACACACTCAGACAACGATTGGAACTCATGCGGCGGATTTATAACGAAGACCTGTCTCCCCAGACTCCGGAACAGGCGCAAGATAATTTCTTTCAGTGTTTGGCTTCGTGTAGTAATCCGAATGTGTTTAACTTCTATAATTTGATACCGTCAAGGTGTGTGCCCGTAGTCGTGTCAGTATCATTTTTATATATTTCTCGAAATTCGAAAAGGCAGGTTGCGCAGCTCGACACGCGCTGTACAACCTGCCTTAAACTTCTCGCAAAATCACCGGAAAAATTCATGCATGTTCAGAGCACTAGTGCTTATCAAGCAGATTCTAGAAGTTTAGGCGTGGTCGCAGAAATCTGAATCATTAGATACTTCTTTCTCGAATTTAATTCAGAATCAGTTAAATTCAATCGGGCAAGAAACTCTTAATTTAGAAAATATCGACGTAAATGTGGCTGTTGTATTTTCAATACCGGTAATTGGAATAGAGTTGCATTATGCAACTGCTTATTTTATCGTAAGAATCTGCTTGGGGCGCACATCTGATTCATTGCGTTCTGAATATATTCACGAAAACGTTGAATATCAGAACAAATATATTAAAATGGCTCCATTTATTACTATTCCTAGATGTGCGTTATCTAGAAGTGTGAACTCTTCAGACCGCGTGGCTGTGTTGAAACTGTTTGTATTTTTGTTGATAGCGTTGTATATTTTTCGTCCCTAAAATGCTCTACTTTATTGATTCTGTTTTGTTTGATATCTCGATGTATGAGGAGCTGACGAATGTAATATCTGAATCCAGCTATCTTTAGTAACTGTAAAAAATTCTTTAGATCCATCTATTCGTCAAAAATAATTTTTTTGTTTGTGAAATATGTGAAATTTGAAAAACCTACTTAAAAGTCTCCTCTGCATGGCTTCACATGGACCCAGTTTATGCGAAGATCTTGATGTGCCACAAAGAGTTGCAGACTGTGTTACTAAAGTTTGTTTTCATTTGTTATTTATGTTGTTGTCGTTACTTATTACAGACAACGTCTAGAACTGATGCGTGAAATGTACCACAATGAAGCCGAACTGTCGCCTACGTCTCCTGAGCCCGATATTGACAGCATGACCGGTGGCGACCCCTTTTATGACCGGTTCCCCTGGTTCAGATTGGTTGGCAGGTGAGTGCGCGCGTGGTGCGGCTTTCTCTGAAAAAACTATTTAGATAATACTTAATTGTGAAGGATCTTGATTTTATTTATTTATCGTATCAATTCATACAAAAAAAGGTAGAAAGATAGGTAAAGGTTTAAAGAACGCAAGGAAATAAAATTCAAAGAAAAAACATGAATACCTTAAGTTACAAATAAATCAAAAACAGTGAAACCAAACAAAACTAAATAACAGCATACAATCGAATCGTATCATAATTTCGCCAAAAAGATCTTTACTTTTGAATTTCAATATTTTGTAAGAAAATATTTGTTTATCATTGAATCTGAACTTGTTGTGATGAAATGGTGGTTGTCTTTTGTAGAGCGTTTGTGTACTTGAGCAATTTGTTTTATCCTGTACAGTTAGTGCACAGGGTAACGATAGTTAGTGAAAAGGGTGATGTTAAAGGCTATTTACGAGTGTCCGTACAAGTTGTCACAGGTAAGACTGATAGAAATATGATAAAAACATAAGATAATGCGTTGATATCGTAAGCTAGATTAATAAGGAAAAAAATTACTTTTGTTTACAGAAAATGAGGAGACTCCACCAGGAGTGCGGCAGTCCGGTAACGCAAAGATCTGTTTCAATGACGACGATTATTTCAATAAGGTAAGAATTAAATATTTACATTAAAGCTTTATTTTAGAATACATCGAGTAATTGATGAAATCAATCCGAATGTATGTTGAGTAGTTATAGATAGTGGCACTTAATGCATGTAAACAGTTTGTTGTCCCGTTTGATGCTGTTGCAGGTGTCAACATACCCAGCTATTCAATATCATTTCCAGAAATCCGGATTCAAGGGAATCAAATACAGCGCGAATCAATCGGACGTCGGATCGCAAGAGGAGTTACGAATCGTCGAAGGACAACACGTTGAACCTGGACAGGTTGAAGAAGTGCCGTGCAGTGAAGGTAAGAATATTTACTAGAAGATGTATACAGCAGGGTCCAGTTCTAGTTGTGATGTGTTGCAGTGTTACGGGGTGAATTCATTGAAAATGAACTAATTCAGGGTGGCCACTAACCTGGCAATCAGGGAAAAGCCAGGAAATTTTCTTTTCTCTTAGAAAAGTTAGGTAATAGTCAGGGAATTTTGTATAAAAGTTAAAATTCAGGGAAAAGTCATGGAAATTTGTTGAGATTGCTTGATCGCACATTAAATCAAACAATTTCCGTCTATGTCTTACGTATTTGACATTGGATTTGATGGGATTCTTAGCTGATCAAGTCAGGGAAAACAACAAGCATGTCAGGCAAAAGTCCAGGAAAGCAAGTCTAATAGTGGCCACCCTGTAACTTAAAATCAAACTGTTAGATCTGTAGAACCAGTCCTTTATGTTTTAATAGGCATTGATGTAGCCTTATTCATTCACTGCTGTGGTACAAGTAAAATTTTAAGAACAAGAAAAAGTCAGTAAAAACCTGCAATATAAGAACAATCTTTGTAGGCCTTTACATTAGGAACATTGAGGAACATTTGACCAGGATCATAATATTGCATCGAGGGCATTTAAATCTTAATCGTCTGACTCCCCGGAATTGTATATGTGTAAATAAGCTGTATCTATAGACCCGGATAATGCATGTCATAAAAATCGAACAAGTTAGCGTCATAGACGGTTTATTGGTTCTTAATCTGATTTGTGGTTTAGCTAACAATGCGCATGAATAGCTATCGCTGGCCTCACGCCAAGCTCATTATAAACCACCAGTGTATGCGAGTACTAACAGATGGCACCACAGCTCGATGAATAACCGTCGTTATGATAATGTATACTAAACTCCGCACTCAAATTCACTGTTAATCGCTTATTTAAAGAACCGCATAACGTATAAATAGAAAAGTAATGCCACAAAATTTAGGAAATATTTCTCTTCATTTTATTAGTATCTTTAGATATTGCCGATAATTTACTTTATCATTTTAACACGTAATGTTAAAAAAGTCACCGATGAGAATGGGTTGAACTATGGGTATATAGGGGAGTCCCATGCCTTCTTCGAATTAAGATCATACTTTTAGGGATCATTTCTATAGTATGTATCGCTAGGACGTCACGCAAATGTGATTCCGACCTCAACACCACGAGGATGAGACATAGCCCCCTCTTCTGAGCGCGAAGCAGGTCAGGGCTGCTACCTTCGGGTAGCTCGGCCCTGGTCATTGATGAACGTTCCTCTCTCCCCTTTGTGGTGAGTTGGAGGAAGAGGTGGCATTCAGAGTGGTGCTTTTAATCTAAAGTAAAATAGAAATATTCCCCAATATCCTCTTATACCCTTTCAAAAATTCTCAATGTGCCAATTTAGGTGCTTTGTGTATATTGATCATAGCTAAACATTCAGTCTAATAATCCGAGATCATAGTGATTACACTTATATCAATATTATTTGGGGGCTTGATAGGAACTTGATGTGTTCAATCTTAGGCATTTGGGGGATATTAATTTTACACTTGAATATTTGGTATTTGGGTATTTAATTTGATGCGTTGTTGCGCGCTGGTTGTCTGTAAAACTGTCTTTGATTCCATTTTTTTCTATATCTTGCTTTCATTCCTATCAATGCCTTGTTGTAATTTATGTTGTAGGCGTCATTCCGGATAATAAGCAGATTGAGAAAGAAGCCGAGTATGATAAACTTTGTGATACTGATTTCACCGATTTACCCGACCATCTAAAAATCGGACAACAATTAACATTCCGCGTGACCGTTTTACAAGCGTCAGGAATCTCTCCAGAATATGCTGATATCTTCTGCCAATTCAAGTACGTGTGAACTTGTCGATATTCCAATCGGTGTTTCATCTCTATTTTCGGTGACTCTAAATTAGTTGTTCTTACCAGTATTGATCGAACGAATGATTATCGTTTCAGCTTTTTACATCGACACGATGAAGCATTTTCTACAGAACCGCTGAAAAACATGGGAAAAGGCTCGCCTCTTGGTTTCTACCATGTTCAAAATGTAAGATCAATCGTTGAATTCTTAGACTGTAACTGAATTTTCGTCGTATAGGCCTACTATACTTATTCGAATATTGTTTTCAATTCATTCTAGTTCACAGTCACAGTAACGAAGGCATTTATCGACTATATCAAAATTCAACCGATTGTATTCGAGGTGTTCGGACACTATCAACAACATCCATTACATGAACAAGCGAAGGAAACTCAAATGAAGTAAATATTTAGAGTCTATTGCAGGATTGGTGGCAATATTCGTTAGAAATGTTTGAATAAATATGGATTTTTTTTTTCACAGGACAAGACCCCCACCGCGACGACAATTCCCGACCACGTTACCGATATCACCACCAGTTCCTTCACCGAAAATAGGGATTCTTACTCCGCCAAGGTAAAGGGGAAATGTTTTTGAAACTCCTTGAAGGTCCTTGAAACTCCAAAAACCTAAAATGTTCAAAACTGCTTTAAAATTCCTTCGCTTTTGAGAAATAGGCAATTAGAAATTTTTGTCTAGTTTGTAGTTGTGCAGTAGACTATGCCTAAGTCGGTTAAGTGGTGACCAGGATTTTTTTAAACCAAATTAGGTGGTTACCGAATTAGAAATCGAGTTTAGTTCGTGTATAGGATATTTATTTGCTTACGGAACCACCGAATGAATATTTTACCGAGATAATCAGTACCGATTCAGGAGGAGTCTACTGTAATTGGGATATGAAAGTGATGGTTCCTTGAAATTATCTCCTTGAAAACTCCTTATATCTAGTAATGACTGATCTGTAGAAACCCTGAAATATTTCAGTTACATTTTTTGCATTCTCTTTCTTTTAGTACGAGTCATATTCATGCAAAATATGATTTGCTCGTGTGGTTTGAGATTTGTGAATTGGCGCCGAACGGCGAGTATCTACCGGCGGTAGTGGATCACAGCGAGGAAATGCCGTGCACCGGCACGTACATGTTACATCAGGGAATACAGCGACGTATCGCGATCATGATCGTACACGAGAACGGACCCGATCTTCTGTGGCGCGACGTTAAAGAGTTGGTCGTCGGTCGCATACGTAATACGCCGGATTACCGAGAAACGGACAGCGAGAATTCCGTGCTGTCTTTGAGCCTGCTTCCAGCTCATTATATGACCCAGAAAGACGACGATAGGTAGAAACCTTTTAGCGGGTGGCCACTGCGCTGGAAAACCTAGAAAACTCAGGGAATCAGAAAATCTAGAAAAATCAGGAAAACTCAAGGAATTTGACAAATTTTACAGAAAAAACCTGGAAAACCCCAGGCATTTCATTATCAATACATGATTCATGAAAAATGAATAAATTGTAACATTTTAAACCTAGAAATTCCTCTGATTTACTCAGAGAATTTTGTGTTATAACATGGAAAAATCAAGGAATACTCGGGGAATTTGTAAATTGGCGGAAAGTGGCTGCCCTGTTTTAGAAGAACACCTTGGGGAAATTTTGTTTACACATATCTTGTCTGTTTTAGGATATTTTTCCGATTTGAAGCTGCGTGGGACAGTTCGCTACACAATTCTCCTCTACTCAACATGTGTACGCCATATGGTGAAAAAGTTTACATGACATTATCTGCTTATCTTGATGTAAGTATCTTTTATGTAGTGGTGCTTAATTGATATCTTTCCTTGCATGGATTAGCACCCGATGACGATGACATTGCCACGGGAAGAAATCCTGCGCTGTTTGGGGCAGCTGAATTAAGGTATTTTGACATCATGCGTATTTTGAAAATTGTTTCTCTACATTTTTAGGTGGACAACTGTGCTCAACCAGCTTGTATAACTAAAGACCTCTGTATGATCATCTATTCTCGAGATACGAAAATCTCAGCTCCGAGGTAATAATCATGAAACTTCTCTCAGAAAGCTCCCGACCAGTCCTGAATTTCCTGAATATCATCAATACCCAATTGTAGTTCATCAGCACAATTATCAATCATTATCGTTAAAAAATAAACCTCAATTTTCTTGTTGATAAGCTTTAACCCTTTCAGTGCTGACTAATTAATACCTAAGGCACTTAGGTAATAATAAGGCACTGGAGATAATTTGAAAATTGAAAAAAATTCCTTATGCATTACACGATTATGTAAGAAGATTTTACGATATGGACCATCAAAACATGTTAGGATTCACACTATTAAGAATTAATTTTCAGTGATCATTACAAATCAATCATTTCATGTCTCTTCATGAAAAGCTCCGTATCCCGTTGTCAGGACTGGTCACTATAGTGGCATGGTGTCAGCTTTATCCATATACAACATTACATTCTCAGCTACCCCGTAGTTATCAGTCAATTCTGCGACTATTTTCCGATCAAACTTCAGGCCGTCGGGTTTCGAAAAAAACGGGGAACACAGTATATTTTAAGATCAAATACTAGGTTGTACAGATTACGATTCAGTTGGTGGCAACCCCAAAAATTTTCGGGTTCTTACAAATAGCTGCTATTCTACGATGAAATTGTCAATGATCTACGTAATCTGCGCAACCTGCCTTAAAACTCGGTTAACGAAAACTCTCTTTAAAAAAAGTTATTTCGGCATTGCTATTACAGTGTAGCAGAGCTGAGAATGTGAGTACTCATCTACATAAATCATATATTACAATTATACATCATTTTTGTGTCTTTTCTTTATCTCGATGTTTTCTAGATCCTTTCACGTACTTTTCTTAGATCCTTTCACAATCTGTTATTGTTTCATTCAATCGCGTGCTAGTCGTGATTTAAGTCTCAATCAGAATAAGTTCATCTTTTAGGCTGGTCGTTCAACTCAATATTGAGTCAAATTAAGCTCGTGAAACTGAGTCCATGATTTTGAATATTTCGAGTAAAAGACTTCTGATTTTTATTATGTAATCTCCTGTTTCATTACATTTTAATTCAGTCATCCATCTTGCGTAAAATGTTGAAATCTTTTTGAAATGAGCATCTAGCAATCGATGTGTTATGTGCAATTTATTTTTGCTGTGAATTCATCCATAAATGCAGAATTGGGATAACAGATAAAAAGAGAACTCGCATAGAGAACTCGTTTCTTTTTATTTGATCTGACATCGAAATTTTAATGGTACTTTAGTGTGCGTTATTGAGAGTTGATAAGAGTTGTACTTAAGAGTCTTTCGCATTCAACCTCAATGTTCAATGTTATTACTTCACTGCATTTATGGAATCATCGTTAAATTTAGAGTTATTATTTTCACACTTTTTAACCGATAGTAGAAATAGATGTTGTACAGAGATATGAGAACCCGATGATGCGATGTTGTCGTGATGTTGTTTCTATGTATATTAACACGAGTCTTTTCGGTCACTCAGGTCTCGTTTTAGGTCGTTGCGCAGTCTATTCGGAAGCGGCTCGAAACGAGAGAACAACCGCGTCACCGGCGTTTATGAACTCGCGTTGAAGAAGTGCGCCGATGCAGGTAGTCCAGGTGTGTGTTATTTGTTTTCGTCTCTGCTTGCTTCATCGGCTGAAGGCTTCCGGGTGACGCTTTACATTGGCATGGATGTGGCCTCTGAAATCAGAATATCGAAAGTCGAATTCAGAATATTTTCATCAATTCATGATCTCCGCTACCTTGCCTGAAATTGATTAATTGCTTTTACAGTAGAATCCGCTTAATTCAAATTATTTGGGACCAAGAAAAATTATCTGGTTTACGGGAAATCTGGATTATAACTCATTTTCTTATATATTGATGAACAAATGGACTGCAAATAATGTCCAGATTAAGCGGGTTTAACTGTATTACTGGGTGTTTAGATCATAGAATGTTTTGATATGTGAGCGTTCTTGAAACCTTCAGCTCCTTCATAAAATGGGAATGTGGTCCACAAACTATAGACTCTTGTTAAGTATTCATCAGGACCCTGATTACACACAGTTGCTTGTTAAGTTCGACTTCGAATTACTTACTATGATTTGGCGTGAATACAAATTTTGTCATGTGACTGTGGAATTGTGGTATGGGTCTGATATTTCACAATCAGAGTCTAAAGTTTCTTTGCAAGAGAACTGCTACAATCGGTGGATGTTTTAAAAAAAGCATGTGAACCACATTTATCTGCACTTCAATCAATCATAGCTAAAAACATGTTTGAATCTTGTTGTCTGTTTCATTTTATTTGACTTATCGAAACAAAATGCTATAGAATTTATTTTCTATGATTGAGACAGTAATGAATACAGTAATATTCTAAACATAACTCATATTGTTCATATTCATTAGTCTGTTGTGCTAGGCCTCATTAGCCAGATTGATTGTGGTTAACCCTTATAGCGCCAACTAATTAATACCAAAAAGCGCTGGAGATGATTTGATGATTTGAAAATTTCTAAGAATTCCACCCCAGTGCCTTGAATAACAGGCATACCGCTAAAGTGCGTCTGCACCACAGTGCGGTGTATTGTTAGTTACTAATATTACACTGTTTGACAGGTGCTGCCATTTTCAATAAGATATAAACTAATTAATAATTACATGAAAACATTGCAGTGCGGTAAACTGGCAAAATCCATCACCAATTCATACACTGCACTGCGGTGTAGACGCACTCTTAGGGTTAACCTAATGGCCATGGTGCTGAATTTAATATTTTTTGTTGTCCTTTAATCGAAAACTCTAGCAATTTCTAATTAGAGATTTCACTAATCAATGACTTAACACATCAGTGTGAATATATACCCGGTATTCGTTATCATTGATTTTTTTATTTTTGAAAAATTCAGATTAGGTAATCATAACTAGAAACTGAAAAATGTTCTCTCTGTTTTTTGTTGCCTTCTTGCTTTGAGTTGATTTAAACGACGCAATCCTTGATATGATTTACAGCAGCGCAACACTTAACTCATCCTTCGCTCTCATCCAAACTCAAGATCCCCGCTTCTCAGACATGTCCGAATATCTCGGCACTCCAATGCTACAAGAAAGTAGCTTGGACGAATCGGTCGTACGATAATTTGGCCGTGCACCAGGGTGAGTGAACATTAATTGCACCATTTGACCAAACGAAATATATGTACAGTAAACCTTGCGCAAGTCAGATCAGCAAAAGTCAGATAATCGCTTATATCGGATGACTATTGATTTTTCCTTCTCTTTTTCAAAGGAATTTATATTCAAAAGTCTGATTTTGTAAGTCGTAGTACTTTTTTTGGCCCCAAAATAAAAAGATCTGTTTAAATCAATCACTGAAAGTTGGAGGGCTATTTTCGTCCCGTTGCAGCTTGATTTCTTCCCCGTTCCGACCCTTGTCCTTGGCTTGAAATTTACGATACATGTTAACAGTCATTATTTTAGTTTTGCTTAATGTATTTAGAATAGAAAAATAAACCCGAAATATTTCAAATCATTTCTTGTAAGTTTTCGGAAAAAGGCTGGAAATCCGACTTATTCAAAGTCGGAGGATTTTTCTTGGTCCCAAAAGATCAGACTTACTCAAGGTTTACTGTATGTCAGATATATTAGTCGATAATTAGATAAGAACATACAATATACTGTGGAATACTGGGCACCCTCTACTACTTCTTTACCCAGTCCACAAGTTAACCGACCAGACAAGGCAGGTAGATAGGGGTGAAGGAAATTTTAACGCTACAAATGAATTTAGTCGTTATTAGTAATTTAGGCCCCTCTCAAGTAATACTTATCACGCATTATCTGAAGTTTTTATCCCACAGTTTTTGGTAGACACTATTTAGGGACACTGACGTAATAAGCGTGGATATATGATGACTGGTATATGACGCGTCAGTGAAGCTTTAGTTTCATTTGTAAATTGCCGCGTTATCCCCTAGGAATTTACACATAGAATACATTTGTAGTTTGCACCAAATAGCTTTCAATTTGATGAAATGCGTAGCTTTTAAGCCAATTCCTTTGGGATATTAAAATATTACCTCGTATGATATCTACATTCCTCAGTATATTGTATCGAAATTCAATTTCTACTCTTCCTTTTTTGGCCTTTATTTTCATTTCGGCTTAAAAATCTTGTTTGATATTTTGTGCTGCGCAATCAATTACAAAAACTGTTTTCCATTGGAAATGTTGTTTTTTAGATGTTTTTTTATCGCTTTGCTTGTTGATTTCATTATGTATACTTAAGAATATGAAATATAAATTTCGGCAACAACTTAGCATTTTCCAATACAGGGTGTCACTTTAGAGGTATATTTCACATCATCACTTTCACTATTTCTTCTAATTGTATGATTAACACACTTCTTACTAATATTCATTCTAATCTATTCTTATCGTCTATCGTCCTTTTATCATATACATATACTCATATTTATATCTTGATGATGTATTTAACCAAATTTTTTGAGGCTGTCGATTCAAATATTTCTCTTAATCAGAAAATATATGCGATATATACCGTGCTGAGAAACTCGTGAATATCTATCGGTGTTCGCGTTACTTGATTTCGGTTTCGTCATGTTTTTGTCTTTCAGGAGTTCAGAGGAGACAACGGCGAGTGCTGGATACTTCATCTCAGTACGTACGCGGAGAGGAGAACCTACAGGGCTGGAGACCACGCGGCGATAGCCTCATACTAGATCATCAGTGGGAACTGGAGAAACTAACGAGGCTTGAATTGGTGAGTTTTGTGAATTTAGAAGTTCGATGTATGTGTGAATATCTATAAATTAGGGTACGAGTATATTTGTAACCACATCGAGGTAACAAAATTACAAATCTTTTCATTCAGGTCGAGAAAGCTCGCCACATTCTCTTACTGCGCGAGAAATTATTTGAACAAAACAAGACGGCCGAGTTGAGGAAACTGGATAAGGAAGCGAGCAGTCTTTTCGCGCGGGTTAGGTGGCTGAAGAAAGCCGACAACGAAGACAAGGACGGAAACGAGAAAGAGAAGAATTCGTTCGTAATTCCGAAAACGGAAAGTTCGACGAGTTTAGACAGCGAATGCGACCGTGAACGAATGATTACATCTCGATGCGTGAAACTGATTCTACACGGTAGACAACCTCCCGTTCCACCAAAGGTTAGACTGAAAACGTATAAACATTCGCCTGAATTGTTTACCTAGTTGTCTTTCTGTGCATCCTCGCTTGCCAGGGTTTGATTGCCTCCCACTGAAGCCCACGCCAACACAATCATTGGCCACAGTTCCTACACCACCACAGGCCGCGACCTGTCCGCCTAAGAAATCTCGGGCGGTGTTATAGACTAATGAAGGAACTGCAGTCAGGGTTTATGTTGACGCGAGCTTCGGTGGGAGGCTATCAAAGCGACGATGCTTTCTGTGCAGATGCATAATTAACGATTTATACACAGGTTCCAAATCCTGAGCTGGATACTCCTATAATGTCAGATGAAAGTGATGTCGCTGACAGTGCATCAGACAAAATGAGTACAAGTCTTTACAGTAACACGTCAGAACCATTATTCAGGTAAGGGGATTTGGGGTTAGTTGTACAAGGTTTACGGAGGATATGTTCGTTAAACTGTCATATTTCTATACAGCCACCACTCCCCCCACCATAAGATGCATAGGTTACATTGCTCAATCTTGTTTTTGGAATTTAGGAAATTGAAATATTGACGTTTTTTGTATTTCTAGACCTGTCTCGCCTACGCCTGAACTTGCCAAGAAATCCACATCTAACGACAGTTTGAGCACGACCGCTTCGGACAAACGAGCATCGATATCGAGCCTGCGTATTACTGTCGAGGAACGCGATGAATCGGAGCCACTGTACGTGGCGGATGTCGAGGAAATCCGTGTGAGCCCGGTCGTATCGAGGCGTGGCTTCTTAAATTTCCTGAATGAAAAAGATAATACCTGGGTGAAGAAATACGTGGTAAGAATCCTGAAATAAGTATATTTCCGGGGCCTGTAGCGTTAATACAGTATTCATAGCTAATTCATTATCTCTTGAATTCAAATGTGATTTGGTTGTTAATTTTTAGGCTGTACGGCGTCCGTATGTGTATATTTACTACGGAGAGAAGGATCCCGCCGAACGAGGTCTCATTAATCTGGCGTCTGCTCACGTCGAGTTCAACGAAGAGCAGCAAGTTATCAAAGTAAGTAAAACAGATTTCAAGCAGATCTGGGATGAGATTCATGTGAAAAATATGAAAACGAGAACATTTTTTGAAAAGTAATTTTTGAAAATTTTGGAAACTATATGAAATTCTTGTTATCAGAAAATTCTTGTATTGCAGCTGGGCTACAGTGTGTAATGGACAAAACAAGCCATATAGTTTTTGTTGTCTAACTAAGCAATTCTTCTATATAAGAAAATGGCAATAATGTGGAAAAAATGCAAAAATTTGCATCTCATCCCAGATCTTGGCAGATGAATATATTTTTTCGGGAAATGAATATAAGAATGTTCATCGATGAATTCAATCGATTGAATTTGATGAATTTGTTTTCAGAGTCACAATACATTCTCGATCGTCACGAAACATCGCGTATTCCTTGTACAAGCCCCTGAAGACAAGGATGTTCACGATTGGCTGTACGCGATCAACCCCTTACTCGCCGGACAGATACGCTCGAAGTTGGCGCGACGAAAGCAAGCTGTCGATATCTAACTACAAAACCGCGTATTCACTCTAGATATATAAATATATATATATATATATATATATATATATTTAACATCGTACTAGAACGTTGTACATATATTGTACATGTACTGTGTTAATATTGTGGCTTTTGAACGCTTAGTTTCCGTGTGACGCAGAAAAAAGCTATGAAGAGTTGAATTATGGTTCACGTGCGGTCGTCATCCACAGGTCCCGGTAATGTACAGTGAAATATTCGGTGAAGATATCGTGAATAGAATAGATTCGCCGTTCTAACTAGTCATTTATTGCCCGACTCGTGTCTCTCATAATATTGATGACATTACGACGTGTATTAATGGCTCCTGAATCAAATTATCAGTACTTCAATATAATCAACAAACGTTCAATGCAAATTATCCAGAGCTGAATCAAATGAAAAAAATTGATGTTAGCGCTTGGAGTAGAATAACTCTAGTAACTAAAATCATGCTGTAGTTAGTGTCGTTTTAGTATATAAGTGTTTGCAGCGCATTTGCAGTGTCACTGATGATGATGTCTACGATATTCGGATATTCAATTCTATTTCGAGGGCTGTAAATAATCTAGATATTGTAGTGTTGATGTTATTTACGATCAATATCGATGCTTTAATTCCCATCAATCATTCGTTTTGGGTGTAAATGTTGTCGATCAAATACCAGAGTATAAACTACAAATATTGTTAGATATTAGCGAAAAATTTGGGACCGCGATTTCGGAAGTAATTCGAACGATTCGTTCGGGCACCCTTTCGTTCTCTTCGTATTTCTTATCACTGAAAGAAGTTTTTCGACTCGAAGGTGTTAAGGGTCCCCCTCTGAATCGGGTAATGGCGTAGAGAAACTAATCTTCGGAAAATCGATCCGAAGATTAGCAAGAAAGAGATTATATAAAGTATAACATGTGATAGATTATATAACTTATATCTCTCTGTGTACGATGATTTGTGATAGTGCTACACTCGATTGTAGCTGGCAGAGTCTGAAAATATTCGCATTTTTTTCATGTTGCCCGTATTGGTAACTGATATTATATCCTACCGACTTGTTATTTCTCAGTTGTTACGTATGAATTATTCAGATTTTGCTAGTCTCGCTTCATGTTTTATGTAATGTATTTTTTTATGAAAATGCGTTTTTCTGCGATGTGTTTTCGTGAGTTGGCCAGGGTAAAATGTTTATTACAGCTCTTTTCTCTTTTTGAGTGAACTGCTTGCTTGTGGCTTACGACGCTTTTACGTCTGAAATAGGCTTTGTCCGAAGAGAGGTTAAAGCCTTTCAACCAATTTCAAAGCCATTACATTAACAGCACTGCCTTATCTTTGAAGCTTGAAGAAATTATTGATTCTATTGAGCGATTCCTGTGAGAGCAAGATCATACTTTCCATTTTAGCTTGACATTCCGTTTTGTTCACATTTAAATGAGTTTTTTATCTAATTTATTTTTTAACACGGAGGAAAATTTAGTTTGCATAATATCCATGACTCGATCACTGTATGAACAGTTTTAACGCTAATCAAAAGTCATAGAAATCTTGAATCACAAGATCGTTGTGGTTGGGGTTGATTAAGATTTAGCTATATAGCTTGATACAAAAATTCAAGACTAGTCTTTATGAATTTTTGCTTGATATGATTGATTAATAGTGTATCTGATAGAAAGAAGTGCTACAGAATTATTTGAGTGATTATGGAAATTCCTTTAGATGTATCAAAATATTCCAAATGGATTTTTGGATGTATGCACTGGAGGATATGGGGAATCATCCTGATATACACTGTGAAACTCATTTACTAATACCAGATATTGGAATAAGGATGTATTTTCCTGCTATGATGAATGAAATGCAGAAATAAGATTATCTATTCGAATACCGGTAATATTCTTCAATGAGAAAATATCTCGAATATATTCATTTTGCGATAATTTTACACATCTAGTCAAGCGATTTATTTGTATTTTATGAACGAAAAGTTTTTTTATGCACCAGATAGCTTACATACGTTTTTAGCTCTTTAAATGCTACATATGTTTCTTAAGGCATAATGATGATTTTATTTTTTTTTTTTGTACGTTATATTTAGGTGTGAAAATATTAGTATTAGCAATTATTTACTCGTGAAAAACCCTCCTAATAAACTAAGCTTTAGTATGATTCACTAATTGGCATTTAATAAGTAGTCTATTTCGCTGTCTTCATGGGGGGAGGGATTATCTACAATGAGTGCATGTATGAATTTGAATAGATTTTCAACAAATATTTGGTTACTCATCAAGACAAGAAAAATGATGTACATATTAGTTAAGCTTAGTTGCTTGTGAAAACACATTAGTCTTAATTCTGTATGAAATATATCAAATTGAGAGTTGATTTATGTAAAAAACGCCCTGATTTTCAAGCCGATGACAGTTGAACCTTGTTAATACAATTCTGTTAAAGACTTCCAGCACATCCCAGCTAACATATTTATATCCAAATTTGGGTAATACAAAACTCATGTATTACAACCACTTCATATTTACCAACAAGATTCGTATTAATGAGGTTTCACTCTACAATGTTATTAGAAACGTGTTTGAAATATGTCAAGAGTAAAACAATTACCAGGTACGTTTCTTTGTGGTTTGGCAAATGAAGCCGCTTTTGAAAATCGCTGTACTTGTAATTTAGTAAATGTTTACTGTGATCCGAAGACTATCTGCAATGAACGATTTAAAGTTTCTTTTAGTCGGACAGTCTACTCAAATCCCACCTTTAAATCTGATCTAATATATGCATATATACATAGTAACAGTCATGTATAGATAGGATGACCCACCTTAAACCTTGTTTACCTCAATATTGATTCATATTATATGTAAAAATAGATAGTTAACCAATGTTATTATTATTATCATTGCATGATGAAATACAGTGTTGAGAACACACATGGTATAAATGTATATTGTATGTATTCAATCATAGTAAAATCATCTCCCGCTGCAAGAAATGCTTTCACGTGCTAGAGATTTTTGAAAATTCAGCGAAAAAGTTCCTTTAGAAATACACAGAGAGGCCAAACCTGTAACGTGCTCATTTACGTGTGTGTTAGCATTTCATGCAGTTGGATATGGCAATTTATTTTTGTTGGTAAATATTTGAAAAGTCTCAAAATGACTTAAGATAATAACGATATAATACGATACATGATGTGAATTTTGCTGGTTGTTGTCAGTAAATGGAACATTGTGTCTGCTTCACGAATGTAAATATTGCCAAAAACTAGAGATGGGGAATGACGGATGATGATGATACAAGAAAAGCATTATTAATTATAGAGCACTGGCGATTTTGTTGAAGATACACAAATTGTTGATAATTACAGTAAAAAGAATGTGCAGCCTAAAATAAAGAACGAAAATCAAAACTGCTGATTTCTTGTTACTTTTCTGCAGTCACAAAGGAGAGGAAATCTACACCGAGCTCCTCCATATATCCAGTCAGGTATGCAGACTCTTAAGCGGTGAACGTGTGAACTAGAATGATTACCAAATATTCCGTCTACGGCATGTGAGTGAACTTGTTTCTCACTCGCATGCCGCAGAAGGAATATTCAGCCCTCATGTTAGTTCACATATACACCACTAATGATGAATATAGAGACGACACTGTATGGTCAAGATCCGACAACCAGAATTCTGTTATTCTTGAAGCACCTTTTAATCACTTTTTATCTTTGTCCTTCCTTGTATCCTTTACATGGATAGATAATCAGCTCTCTCTTTCTCAAACTACCGAACAATCATGTAGACAACTATCCATATACTGTACAACAAAACTCGGTGTTTATCAAAAATTTGAAAATATCTACAATTTTATTCGTAAATTCTATCTACAATTGAGCACCAAATTAATCAATACATTTCAAATCACAATTTAACTAATACCCACAAGAAGTGTTAACAACATTTTCAAGCAGCTACATGAATTTTCATCAACTGAAGAAGTATGTGGACTCTAAAACCTTCTTTAAATCAAACGAACCTACAAAAAACAATAGGTAATGCCTTCATAATACATATACAATGATAAATGAAGAAATCCCACACTTCGAATTTAAAATTATACGATTAAATTTATTCTTACGAAACCACAACGTTTCGGCTGTTGACTAACAGCCATCATCAGGTGGAACGGTTTCATTCCCCCTGATGATGGCTGTTAGTCAACAGCCGAAACGTGGTTTCGTAAGAATAAATTAAATCGTATTATTTTAAATTCGAAGTGTGGGATTTCTTCTTTTATCTATAGTTTACACGGAGTATAGTGTTTATTCGACAACTAATATACAATGATGTCTTCTCCACAATGTTAGTGAGATCATACGAACCTTTAGAAGGCACTTTGTTCAACGCCGAGTTTAAAAGCTTCATCGTGAAATCCAATTCTGAATTATCGTTTAGCAGTTCACTAAAAACAACGACAAAAGTTATCAATCAACACGAATCATATCAAGAATTCCTGACAATTTCTTCAATGAAAAGTTACCTCGCATTATATCCGAACTTATCGACCAAGTATTGCGACAAATCCTCCAATATAGGCTGGCTGTGTAACGCCACAAACTGCTCTCTACAGATCTGTTAACATAAGAAACATATCTAATGCGCGAACTCTTACCAAAAAACGTACACTCGACTGGTGCCATTTGAGAAAGCTACTTACTCTATTCATTCTATCAATATCACAGGCATGAGTCCAGTAACAATCGTGCACAGATACGTACGTTATACCCTCGCTAAAACGAGTTAAAACAACATGCAGAATAGCGGATACTGATGTTTAATTCAACGCTAGAATTGCTGAAACTTTGCACATAATTACCGTAAACATGAAAGAGCCGTCAACATCATATGAGTGGAATCTAACGAATGGATGAAATTCGGAGGGAATGCATTCTTCTGTTTGACAGCGTTCGGTTTCCTATGAAAATTGAATCGGATCTGTAACTACTGGAAGAGCAGAATTTTCTAGAAGATTTTCATTCAATTACTTACTCGAGCATATTGAACTGGTTTGTGGACACTAGTCCGTACAAACGCGACTTGCTCTGTTTATAGTACGGTTGTATAACCGGTAGTCCAAGTGGAGTCACCCATTCCACCGGCTTATTGCCGATCTTTGAAATCAACTGAGCCGACAAAACAAACCAATCCTAAAATCAAATCCATATGAGATATAGATATCTGATTTCATATCATATCGGCTTCGCTTGAAACATGAAATGAATATCAAAATTCAAAATATTATCATCATCGTCATTATTGATCTGACGATGCTGATAATGGAAGATCTGAAGCTACCTGAATTTCTTTCGTAGCCGAAAACATAGACTGTAAACAATAGAAAGTCTTTTCGGTCAAATATTGCGATGCCTGCCAAACGTGTTCTTTCGGAAACTCGGGAATATCCTTCAGTTGACGTAGAATCTGATACTTCGCGCCGTAACGAGTTACGCCGTATACGGTAGTCATTACAGTCTGTTTTATAACCTATTCTCAAAAAAGAAACGATCCAGTAGATGATATTGTGTTTATGAGCAGAGGCATTGAAGACGTCTAAAAGGTAGGGGATAGCGGTCATGGCTGATAATGTTCTTCTTTCATCTTAAAATGTCTGATGTGTTTCAGATTTAGGTTCCGGTTCATTCAAACAATCTTCCAAGCAGCCCGAACCAATGTTCTTTTTCACCCAAGAAACCAGAGCAGTGTTTTTCATTTCATACTGCACCTAGCAGTGGGTTTTATAGGCATACCTTTCGTTTGACGAATCCATCAAGAATTTTTGCAATCTCCACTCCATTATTCATATCTTTGAATCGCTCTTGTTCAACCTGAATTAAAACATGATAAATTTCATCGATTAATTTGATTTTGGTTTATGTGACCGGTGTTTCTAACAGCTTTTCTTCTAACGCCACAGCTGTCTGGGGGAGGGGTGGGTGCATTCTATCAATCATCGAAACAATCAACAGCCTGTGGGAACAGTCAAAATCAATAATTGCATTCCTTTCACAGAGTTTGCCTGAAAGGTGACCGACAACAAACTAACACTAACAAGACTCAAACTGCATACAGAGACATGAAGGTGGCAGCACCGGACAGGATATTTGAATATTAGTCGAATTAACATATTGACGCTAAGATTTCATATAATGATCAATCTTTAATAATCCAGATAATCGATCACATACCAATTCAGCTACATCGCTGTAAACATCTGACGGCCGCTCAAACGGATAAAGATTGACAGATTCAGCTCCGCCCTGATCCCGCCCTAATGCCGCATAGTGTTGAAGACCATTACAAGAACCATCCTGTAAAATAGCATGAATCATTGCTCTGTGAAATCGAATAAGTTAATTATATAACGGGATATCCAGACACAACGTTTCAGCATGTTGATACCATGTCATTTTCTAGTTACCATGTCATTTTTCTAGTGAAATGAGACGATCTGGTATTTGTATAAGAGCAATGAGTGAAAATCCGTTACTGGCATGAATTGAGTCAATTTGGTTACCTCCATATCTACTCGGTTCACTTGATATAATAATATAGTGTCAACGTATCGAAGCGTTGAATCTTTACATTTCAAGTACTTCGCACAAGCAAAATTTAATCAAATGAATGTTACCTGATGTACTGGAAAATGACAGATATATTTAGTGTGATCTGGTGATCTGACGGCTTTGGCAATCTCCATACAACACGCTAACGTCTGCCACGGTTCGTCGGATTCTTGCCACCATTTAGTCTACGATTATAAAACACAAAAACATTAACTATGAAAACAGATCGCTAGTTTTGATACATTTCAGAATGAAACTTACATTTATCGGGTTGTCAGCGGATGCGAGTATCTCCGACATAATTTCGTTAGCATAAGCCAATCTCTCCTTATTGGAACATCTACGGAATATATAAATGGTTCACATGGTTTAGAATCTCGAAATTCAAAATTCTCATGAACTACCGTCACAAGCAAATACAAACTCATACCTTTTCTTCAAACCCGTCAAATTGATGAGATGTATCTTCAACCAATCTAATCCTTTCTCGCCCATCGGTTTCCCTTTAGCGAACAGCAACATACTACGCACGACATCACTTCCTGTAATGTGTGAACATGCACCGAGATGAGATATCGGGAATGGAAAACATGCCACAGAAACATGCAATATTTGTGTCGTGATGCTACCCTCACACACACGCAGCACACCCAGTCTACTGTGTAACAGGTTTGCATCCAGACCTCTTAAGGCTGAGACAAGCACTTTAATTGATAGTAAAAGTACGGTACACTTTCTAAGCATTTTTGTAGGCAGAAGTGAGACTTTTCTAATCATTTCAGACAGCGGCCCTCTTCCTAATCCACAATACGAATCCACAAAAATAATTTGGAATACCATAAGCCAAAGTAAGTTCTTCATAAGCACTTTTTGAAATTTTTGTGAAAAGGGCCTTACTCATTTTTTTTTCATAAGTAAGCACTTTCAAGCACTTTGGAGACCCTGGGATCATAAATGAGTTACGAAGTAAATACGGTACGACAAAATGATCATATTTCAAGATGGTTACGTACCGAGATGATTGAAGTGTGGTGGAGTTGGGTACACTCTTCCTCGAAAATCCATATTGTGCGGAAACCAGAATACATTATCCCTGAACTATGTGAAAAAACACAGAATATGGAAAACCCTCAAAACCTGCATGAAAATGTCGAAACAAATGCAAAAATACGCTTATTCTAGAAACTCACGTGATTTGCAATCGACAATCTATACAACTCATTACACCATAAACTATACATCTCTTGTCTAGTCTGTTTCAATTGCATTCGTTCTTTCATTGCTTTTGACTTTTCTTCGGGGCTCATCTCGCTGAAATGATTCATCGACATTGTATTCGAAATACCCGTACGTTTATATATATATATATATCTGATAGGTTTATACATACGCGGTGATGATCGGAGGTGAAGGACATTCCGATGGAGGTCGAGCTATGTCAAGGTCTTTACTGCCCTTGTTATTGAAAACGTTTATGATTATATCCAACACCTGAAATGAAAGAAATGAAATGTTCATGCTGAACCAGATCAAATCTATCAGGGTAGCCACTTGCCACCCATTTACAAATTCTTGGTTTTCCCAGATTTTTCCATGTGATTACACAAAATTCAGAGTACATGTTAATCAGAAATTTCTAGTTTTAAAATAATTTATTCATTTTTCATTGAATCACGTATTGATGTAGTCAATAGCATTATCAGAATTCCCTGAGTTTTCCCAGTTTTCAAGGTCAGTGGCCATCCTGATCTATAACCCATACTAACTCACCGGTTGATTGATAACCCAAGCGCATGCCGAGAGGGTGTTCAGTGCATCGAATACGGCGTATAGCTGTGAGGCCGGGGTCGCGTTCAGAACTTCTCTCTGTTGTTGAGCTTGATCGGGCAGACGTATAATCTTAGCTAGAAATACATCGAATGAAACATAATGCAAAAATCGAACCCATAACCGGGCCCCTACGGTTCTGTCATGCCTGGATATAAGGAGTTTTCAAGGAGAAAATCAAATTTAAAAGAAGTGCATCACTTTCATATCATCACTCTTCCTAAATCGGTACTATTTATCTCAGTAAACCGGTAATTCGATTTGGTATGTAAGCAATAATTATCCTTTACACTACTAAACTCTAATTTCTAATTCCGAAACAGCCTGATTGGGTAAAGAAAAAATCCTGGTCCAAAATCTATTGATTTAGGCGTAATAATACAGTAAAAGTACAAAAATTTCTAATTGCCTTTTTCTCAAAATAGAAGGAGTTTTAAAAGAATTTTGGCCATTTTGCTCAGATCAAAGGAGTTTCAAGCACCTTTGAAAGTTTTGTCAGTTAAAAAAGAATTCTTAATATATTTGAAGATATTTTAATCATTATTTCGCTAGATGATTATTGAATTCGGAGATTTCGGATAAAACTTACTCGACGCCAGCATATTTCCACCGTAATGAACGGAAGCCCAAGGCACAGGCGGTATCAACATCGGTACCTCGCTTAATTCAAACATCAGTTCTTTATTGCCGGCACCCTTAAAAAGCTTCACTATCGAAGGATGAGGCTGGAATAAATGGGAAAATAATCAGTTTCTCTCCGACGCAAATAAATAAATGGAATACTCATCGATTTAAAAACTTGAATATCGTACCTTGAGCTCTTGTTTTTGATGTAACCCGTGGCTTCTATAGATCGTATAAAAGGCTGGAATAAGTTGACTGAAAATGGAAAGGAAATGAGGAACGATTATTAAACCACTGTTGGCACAGAACTTTTTTAACTGGCCATCATTGTGTACTAGGGCATTTCACATGCAAGCATGTTGTTTTATAACCAGTTTTCATATTCCCCAATGTTTATTTAGCTCTCGCTGCATAAAGTCTAATCTGCTTAAATCAAATGCCAAGCTTCGTACAACATTGCCCCGTATTTCCAAAAAAAAAGAACCACTGTTAATGGTTGTTTTATTATAGCTGCATGAAAAATTCATCAACCTCAGCTTTCATGAAATTATATTTCAGTTCCACGCAAAAGCAACACAATGTATCGAGCTATATTTGTTTGGATTTTTTGCTTCCAAAACGTAGGAAGTAACATCGCGAATAACTGCGACGAAAACAATAAAATCAACGTCAATATAGGTAAGAACCTAATGTGCGTATCAAAATACATGTGAATTAGAAAAAGAAAAAATTCTTTGAAAATGTTCGCTCGACAAAATGGTTTCTTCCTCATTTACACACAAAGCCGCAGTCAACGTTCGAAGTCACCACGAGGACTTGTGGAAACGGCTGCCCGAGAAGCTGGATCGCTTGTTGAAAGTCAACAAGAACGGCTACAGTAAACTATGGCCGATAGCAGGAACTGGAAGCGCAAATTGTTTTCATGATTTCACAGTCGAAACTGTCACAGTCGGGATAGAAAATATGAATATAGTGACGCATACAGGTTAGTCTTACGACTTCGAAAATCTAAGTCCGATAGCTTTAATAAGATAAAAACCCATTATCTACAGATTAAAAGAATTTAAAAACTTTTAATTGAAAGAATTTATTTATTCAATCTATTATTTAAGATATATAGAATACACAACGTTTCGATCTCACCCTAGAGATCGTCACACCTGACGATGACGTTTGAGTGTGGTTATCGTTCTGATAGCTTTATTTACTTAGTTTTATAGAATTTAAGTGATCAGGGGCGGATCTAGGGTCTGATTCACAGATGGGTTGCGTGCACCTAGCCAGTAACCTGTCTGTGGTTTAGTTTCACGATCGGATATTTTCACAAAGGGCTAATACCAATGATTAGGTAACTTACTAGGGTGCACCAAAACAGGGCATATCATATAACTAAAAGGGCATCGAATCATCGCAAAACATTAACTCATTTTTGTAAGTACTGAGAACAAGCTCATGAATTTGAAATTTTTAAGTATTAGTTGATATTCCATAGGTTTATTAGCTCTATATTTTCCATTTTCCCTTAGTTAGAGTTTCAGAGCAACTTGGCAATTCAGGGGGG